>NC_073308.1:26398145-26455645 GCF_027595985.1 Sorex araneus | reverse complement strand
GCTCACGAGGTCGCCTCAGGCCCTGCAGCAGGAGCTGAGCATGGGGCCACCCAGGTTTCGGGGACCGAGCCAGGCAGCGTGGCCAGTGCTTGGCCCGCAGGAGAATCTCTCCCTCCTGTCCCTGTCATCCCCACACCTTCGCGGTTTAAGGTGGAGGACGGTGGTGGAAGCAAGACTCAGCTCGGCCCCTCAAGTTGGCCTGAAGCATCCCATAGGGTCCCCTCAGCTGGCCGGGAGCAATTCCTGAGCACAGAGCCAGTAGTAGTCAGCCCTGAGCACTGCTGGGTGTGGCCGCCACCACTAAATCCCACTAAAAATGAAGGCAGTGGGGACCTGGTGGATGGGAGGCAGTGAGGTGAGGACAGGGGTCTGGTGCCAAGATGGAGCTGGGAAAGGAGGGGGACAGACACTCCCTGCCCTGACTCTTGTGTCCCCTCCCCCAATCTCCCTCTCCCTCCCGCTCCCTCTCCCCCACCTCCTGGGACCTCCTCTTGCTTTTGATTCCAGCTGAGAGAGCCAGAGCAGGGGGGAGCAGAGAGAATCCTAAAGTGTGTCCCCAGCAGAGTCCTTTGCCAGGAAAAGAACTTGGGTGTCCCCAGCTCCTTCCCAAAGCCCCCACCCTTACATTTTGGGGGGCTATACCCAGCACTGTTCAGGGTTTCCTCCTGACTCTGTGCTTAGGGGTCACTCCTGGTGGGGCTCGGGAGACCATCTGGGGTGCTGGGGACCAAATTCGGGTGAGCTACATGCAAGGCAGCCACCCTACACGCTGTCCTCCATCCAGACACATCCCAAGCTTGCTTTGCCTCTCCCCTCCATGGGGACCCCATCACTCCTCCATAGCTTTTAGAAAACAATTTACGGGGTGATGGGAAAGGCGGATTGACCACCAAGCTTGGGGGTTGGAGCAGTGATCCCTGACACCCCATCGGCTCTCCTTGAGCCCCACCATGAGAGATCCCTGAGCATCGCTTGGTGTGGCCTCCCAGACAAGCCAAAAACCATCCGGGGGTGTGGGGTGGGCTGGAGAATCCTGCCTGGCCCTGTGCATGCAGGGAAGTGCGGGTCTGGGCTGGTTTGCCAGAGGGAAGAGGGAAGGCTGGTGTCCAGGAGGCATAGGGCCCAGCTGTTCTGTCCCTTCCTGCCCATGTGACCCTCGGCAGTGACCTGGTTCATTCTGTTACAGGGGCTGGGAGGCAACAGAGGTACCTAGCGGGAGCCTTTGTCCTCCAGGTCCTCACAGAGACAGGATGGGGGGAGGTGGGACTGCCGACCCAGATTGGGCCGGGAGGGCCCACTTGGAGGCTCAGAAGCTGCAGAGCTTCCCGGGACCAAGTGCTTTTTCTGATTGCTCTTGAGGGGTTGGCTGGGGGGCTACACCCAGCAGTGCTCAGGCTGACTCTGCACTGAGGGAATCATTCCTGGTGGGGCTTGGAGGACCCTAAGGGGCACCAGGAACCAAACCGGGTCTGATGAGGCAAGCCAGACACCTGCTCTCTGTCCTACCTCTGACCCCCAACCCAGAGGACTGATGGCCAATCTGACTTTTCTGTCACCTCATGCAAAAAAAGAAAATAAGGCTATAGGGGGCTGGAGTGGTAGGAGAGCGGGGAGGGCATTTGCCTTGCATACATTCCACTCGAGGTCAATCCCTGGCATCCCACAGGGTCCTCTGAGCACCTCCAGGTGAAATTCCCAAGAGCAGAGCCAGGAGTCAGCATTAAGCACCAACACCAAAATGAGACCAAATGAAAATAAAACGCCACATGGTCCAGCTGGCCCAGCCTCTCCACCCGAAGGAGTCAGAGAATTTTTCCTGAAAGCGATCCTGGACCACTGAGCCTGCAAGGCAAGATTCATAGCACTGGGGCAGGAAGTAGGGACCCCACAAGAGTCCCTGTCCATGGTGAGGAGGCTTTGGACAGGGCTGTGTGGTTGGGGTCCCTCCATAGAATTCTCTGGATCCTGAGTGAAAAAGGATCCCACGATTTCTGACCCCAGCCCAGAACAAGTGGAGATAAAAATTACTGGGCCAAGCTCAAAGGATGAGCACGGGTACCGAAGCTTTAGTTCTTCAGAGAAGGCCCTTGCCTTGCACGTGGCTCACCCGGGTTCGATTCCTCCATCGCTCTCGGAAAGCCCGGCAAGTTACCAAGAGTATCCCACCTGCACGGCAGAGCCTGGCAAGCTACCCGTGGCATATTCGATATGCCAGAAACAGTATCAACAGTCTCACAATGGAGACGTTACTGGTACCTGCTCGAGCAAATGGATGAACAATGGGACGACACTGCTATAGTGCTTTTTGGGTCACATCCAGCGATGCTCAGGGGGTTACACCTAACTCTGCACTCAGGAATTACTCAGTGCTCAGGGGACTGTATGGGATGCTAGGAATCAAACCCGGGTTGTGCACGTGGAAGGCAAACAGCCTACCCACTGTGATATCACTCCAGTCCCCTTGTTATGGTTTTTCTTTTATTTTTTGGACCACATCCAGGCAATACTCAAAAATTTGTCCTAGCTCAGCACTGAATGTTCACTTCTGGCAGTGCTCAGGGGCTACAGTGTCAGGGATGGAACCCAGGTCGGCCACATGCAAGGCAAGTGCCCTGCCCGCTGTCCTATTTCTTTGGCCCCAAACCACCTGGGCAATTACCAGCCAAGTTGTGCCTGACACTTGAAACATTGTGTTTGGTTGGTTGGTTTTTATTTGGGGATCACATCCGGTGGTGCTCAGGGACCTTCGGGGATGCTGGAGATCGAAGCTCAGTTGGCCATGTGCAAGGCCAGCATGCTCCCCGCTGGACTATGGCTCCGACCCCTGAAAGTCTTACCCGTGCAGAGGCTGGAGAGTCAGTACAGGGCCAGGAGGTGAAGGCGATTGCTCTGCATGTGGCCAACCACGGTTCGATCCCTGGCATCCCATAGGTCCCTAAGCACCACCAGGAGTGATTCCTGAGTTTAGAGCCTGGAGTAATGCCTGAGCATTGCCGGGTATGACTCCCCCCCGCAAAATGTCTACAGGGTTTGTAGCTGGAAAGAGAGCACAGCAGGAAGGGCATCTGTCCTGCACACAGTCAGCTTGGGTTCGATCCCGGCATCCCGTACTGTCCCCTGAGCCAGGAGTAACCCTGGAGCATTGCCAGGTGTGTGGCCCAAACACTAAAAAAAAAAAAAAAAAAAAAAAAAACAAAAAAAAACCAACCTGATAATTATAAAGTAACATAATAGGAGACTAACACCTAAGCTTTGCAGAGCTGAGGGCCAGGAGGACGGCTCCAGGCTTGGAGTCAGCCTCACGTGCTGGGGAAAGGGCATCTGGGATAGAGAAGGGACCACTAAGTAAACGATGGTTGGAGGACTCACTGGGGAAGGGAGGTGCGTGCCGAAAGTAGACTATGGATCAAGCCTGAGGGCCACTCAGGACCTGTGTTGCAAACCACAGCCCTCAGAGGGAGAGAGGGAGTAAGAGGGAATGGCTCTGCACAGAGGCGGGGGGGGGGGGGGGGCAGGAGGGATATTGGGAACATTGGTGGTGGAGAATGGGCACTAGTGTAGGGATGGGTACTCAGTCATTTCATGTTTGAAACTTAACCACCAAAGTTTGTACATCTGTAACTGTTTTTCACGGTGATTCATTAAAAAATAAATAAAATAAAATTGATACATTTGAGAGTCTCTGGCGTGAGGCCTTGGGTGTGATCCCCGGGGCCCTTGCACATGCTGAGTGCTATGCTGGTGGCACAGGCAGACAGGAACAAGCTTGGAGCTGTAGCACAGCAGGGAAGGCGTTTTGAACACAGCCTGTGCGAGTTCCATCCCACGCATCCCATAGTCTCCCCTGAGCCCCTCCAAGTGTGATCCCTGAGCACAGAACCAGGAGTCAGTTCTGAGTACCTTTGGATGTGACCCCTGAACATCAATCTTTAAAGATTCTCCGTTGTGCTCCGGTGACTGGGCAGCATTTCTCAGCCATTTCCTGGCTGCAACCCCCTTCTGACTTAGCTCCTTCCCGTGACACAGAATAAGACCCACTTGCCTTGCATGAGTTCGATCCCCGGAGCTGCAGCATTCGGCCAGCCAGTCCAGACAGCTCAGGTATCTGCACCCTGCCCCACCCAAATGGGTGTAAGTCCCAAAACCACTGCACCAAAAGACACGCACTCCACTTCGGCTGCAAGGACCCCTCCTCCAGGAAGCCCGCTGTGTTCCCGCAACTGAAGAGAACTTCTTGCCCTCCTCCCTACCTTCTTTTCCTCTGTGGCACCCCCTCTGGCTTTGCTGACGCACCTGTTCATCCAGCTAGAGTCAGAAGTCTAGGAGGGCCCCGATACTTTTAGTCTATGGGTGAGTATGTGTTTGTGTGTCTCTGTGCACGTGTGTGTGCTTCGATGTGTGCGCACTTTGTGTGTACATTGTGTGTGCATGTGCGTGTGTGCATTCCTTATGTGTGTGTGTGCGCGCAAGCTTGTGTGTGCATGTGGGTCATCACGTGTGGATCCGACCGAGTCTACATTGGGGGGTCCTGAGAGAGGGGGGTAGGATGAGGATTTGATGGGGCCAGGGCCTTGATCCATTTGTGTCTGTCACCCCCTCCATCAGCGGCTCTGTCCATCCTGGAAGGCCCACCCTGGCCTCCCCCCTTCCACAGCTGGGAGTCAGGGGCTGAAATTGCGCCAGAGAACAAGATGTGATTCCTTAGGGGTCCTGGGAACCTGCCCAGCAGAGTATGCAAATCAGGGGGCGTGCCCTGGCGCTTCTGGCACTGCTGCTGCTGTTCCTCATTCTGGAATGCTCTGTGAGCTCCTTCCAGAGGTCTCTGGAAACTATTAATTGCGCCTCCTTCCAAATTCCTGCCTGTTTGCTTCTGCCTTGTCTTGTTTTGGGCCACACACCGGCGATACTCAGGGTTTCCTCCCGGCTCTGCACTCAGGAATCACTCCTGGCGGTGCTCAGGGGAGGCTATGGCATGCCCCGGATGGGACTCTGGTCAGCAGCGTACAAAGCCAGTGCCCCACTTACTGTACTACCCCGCCCAGCCTTGGCCGCGTGCATTTTACCCTGAGTCTGTGTGTGCGTGTTGCATGTGTGTATGTGCTTGGTTTTTAAAATAGTTTTTATTTTTGTTTTGCTTTCAGGGCCACACCCAGTGGTTTTTCCTCCTGGTTCTGACCTCAGGAATAATTCTTGGCAGGCAAGGGGGCCATATGGGGCACCAGGAATGGAACCCCAGTCTGCAGTGTGCACGTGACTGTACCTTGCTCTGTGCTATCACTCCAGCCCTTTATTACCTTTATTATTTTTTCAATTCAGGTTGGTTTGCCTTTGGCCACACCAAACGGTGATGGGAATTAGAGATAAACAGTCTGAACCCCACCCTCTCCCAGGACAACGACAGAAACTTGCCAAAGTGGCTTTGGCTTCCTTATTTTATTTGGGTATTCAGGGTCTTGGGGTAGACCAACTCCCTCTAGGGGGCTCAAGAAACCAGAAAGGGTTCGAGAGACCGGGTTGATCACAAACAGCAAAACACCTTCCCCACTCTTCCATCTCTCTGTCTCAAACCCTGTTATTCAAAATTTGCTGTGATGGACTTACCCACACCCCATCACCCTGAATGTCTGAGAGCGCCTCATTCCCCTCTCCCTGGAGAACAAAAAGCCCCAGCCCAGCTATTTGTCTCTTCCTTCACTAATGAAGGATAAAGGGGAAATTAAGATCAAGCACTCCTTGGGGCTGGAGCGATAGCACAGGGGGTAGGGCTTTTGCCTTGCATGTGGCCGACCCAGGTTCGATTCCTAGCACTCTATAGGGTCCCCCGAGCTCTGCCAGGAGTGATTCCTGAGTGTATGAGCCAGGAGTAACCCCTGTGCATCGTCATGTGTAACCCAAAATGCAAACAAAAAAAAGATCAAGTACTCATAGAAAGAAAGAAGGGAAGGAAGGAAAGAAAGAAAGAAAAGGAAGGATGAAGGAAGAAAGAAAGAGAAGGAAGAAGGAAGAGAGAAAGAGAGAAAGAAGGAAAGAAAGCAGGAAGAAAAAAGAAAAGGAAGGAAGGAAGATGTTTTGTGTTAGAAGGAAGGAAGAAAGAGAGAGAAAGAAGAAAAGGAAGGAAGGAAGGATGGACGGACTAAGCTTTGGGTTGGAAGATTCAGGAGGAAGTGTGGACCTTCAAGTCGCTCTCCCACCCACAGCACTGGAGGAACCACTGAACCCCTGAATAAATTTTTTGAAAATCCTCGGAGGTCTTGGGATATTTCTGTGTTCCATCTCCATGTGCTAATTCTGCACATTCATTCCTAAACAAGCCCCCCCCGCTTCATCCCCAAACTCAGGGGTTTAACGGACTGAAATTTCAGCCCACACACCTCCACCACGGTGAACAGGGCAAGCACAATGTTTAGAACATCTGAAATCTGTGGGAATCCCCACAACTCTGGCAGGGAGTAGGAGAGTGTTTGGGGGTCCTTCAAAATGTATTGAGTGGGGTGCTGGAGCTAGAGTACAGAGAGGAGGGTGTTTGCCGTGCATGCGGCCAACCCGGGTTCCATCCCCAGCATCCCATAGGGTCCCCTGAGCACTGCCAGGAGTCATTCCTGAGTGCAGAGCCAGGAGGAACCCTGAAGAACGCTGGCTGTGACCACAAAGAGCAAAAAAAAAAAAAAAAAAAAGTACGGAGGGGGAGGAGGTGTGAGGATGATCCTGATGGAAAACCTTAAAAAGGGTCAGGAAAAGGGGACAGAAATGTGGGCAGGCTCTTGCCTTGCCGCGGCCCACCTGGGTTCGATCCCCCCACCATAGGGAGACTTGAACTCCCACACCTTTAGCTCTGCTGTGGCCACCCCCAAATAAAGCCAGAGCACTGGTTGGCAGGGTGGCGGGCTGTAGAAGTGGGCAAGGATTAGGGGTCTTTCTGCTGAGAGCTGGAAAGTCCGGGGAGTGTCAGCAGGTTCTGGAGGAAGGTCAGGAGCAGGGGTGGACAATCCTGAGAGAAATGTTCTAGGACAGGGATGGAAAGGCTCCACAGCGCCGTCCTGTGGCGAGGAGAGGAAGTGGCACGTCCCGGGGTTACAGGGAAGATTTCCAGCGCTGGGGTTGGCTTCAATGATTAAGGATCAAGACTCAGGCAACAGAGCGAGAGAAAAGTGGGTAGAGAAGCGCTTCCCTCGCAGCAATTAATCCGGGTGCCAACCTATGCACCCTTACAGCGTTCCCTGAACACCTACAGGAGTAATTAATGAAAGAATAGCCAGAAGCCACCCCAGAACATTGACGTGTGTGACCCTAATCAGAAACTTGTATGTATCACTTATATCACTTGTCATCCTGTTGATCTTCGATTTGCTTGAGTGGGGGCCAGTACTGTCTCCATTCATCCCTGTGGAGTGCGACTGTGGCCCAATGGTATCTGCTTGCTCCAGGAACATGAAGAGCCTCAAACCATTCATTCAGAGTTTTGACGAAGTCTGATCATGTCGTAGGTGGGCGGCCATGCGGTCTTTTGATGTCCGGTGGAATCCAGTCATATCGCAATCCCATGTCTCAAGGGGGGTTTAGAACTTTTCTTGCTCAGAGCGAAGAGAACAAAAACTGTAAGAAAATAACCTTGCCTAGCTCCTTCCAGACCAGGTTCAATCCTCTGCACTCCTTGTGGTCCAGAGACAAAGCTATGGCAATAGGGTCACTAAGGATCAAGCAAGCTGCTTGGGTCGCTGAAGCGGGAGCAGAGCAGTTCGGGCTCTTGGCTTGCAGTCACAGGCTCCTGCTTCCTTCTTTGGCTCTCCATACAGTCCCACCATCATGCCGGAGTGATTCCTGAGTGCAGAGCCAGGAGAAGCCCTGAGCGTTGCAGGATTTATAGCCCCAAGTCACGAACAAACCAAATATAACCGAACCAGCCTCAGTCCCTTATTGGAGGATTCCCTCACCCCAACGTGGGGGGTTCTGAGCTGTATCTTGCTGTGTTCATGCTGCCTCTTCCTTGTAGAAGAGGGTTGGGCACCCTCAGGATGCGGGGTGATGGGGTGGGATTTTCCATAACAGGAAACATTCAAAGGGCTCGGTCATAGGCATCACAAGGTGCAGTCAGAACTTTTCTTGCACAGAGAACAAAAAATGTAAGAAAATAACCTTGTCTTGCTCGTTCCAGGCCATGTTCAATCCTCTGCACCCCTCAAGGTTCAGAGACAAAGCTGGGGCAACCCATTCGACCCCCAGAGGAGATTCAGCTATGTACCCCACAAAGACTTGAAGGCTGGAATCGAACTCAGGTTACTCAAGGGAAAGACAAGCACCCACAGACTCGCCTACAGCTGCACCTATGGAAGGGGCTTGCTTGATCCTTAATTACCCCATACTTAACACTGAAGCTAACCTAAGAGTGGAAAATTCTTAAGGGAAACAGGCCTGGGGAGGAAAGAAAACGCCCTTAGCGCCATCTCTTGGCTATTCGGTGAAACTACCGCGGCCCGACTTCCCATGCTTAAGATTTCTAGTCCTTTGCTTTGCTTCAATGTGAGGGGACAGGGTCATTAAGGATCAAGCAAGCAGTGCAGGCCGCTGGACCGTGAGCAGAGCGGTGAGTGCTCTGGCTTGCAGTCACAGGTCCATGGTTCTTTCTTTGGCTCTCCACACAGCCCGACCATCATGCCGGAGTGATTCCTGAGTGCAGAGCCAAGAGAACCACTGAGCGTTGCTGGGTTTGTGGCCTCCAAAGCATGAACAAACAAAATAGAACCAAAACAGCCTCAGTCCGTTGGTGGCAGATTCCCTCACTCCAACGTGCTGGGTTCTGAGCTGTATCTTGCTGTATCCCTGTATCTTCTTTGTAGAAGAGGTTTGGGGCACCCTCAGAACATGGGGTGATGGCACGCGGGGTTGACTATAACTGAAAACCTTTCCAAAGAGCTGGGTCACAGAGAGAGCAAGGTGGGTTCAGAACTTCTCTTGTTCAAAGTTAACAGAACAACAACAAAATAATCTCACCCTGCTCGTAGACGACCAGGTTCAATTCTATGTACTCAATGGTCTCCAGAACCCTGCAGGCCCACACCAAAGCATCCCCCAACCAAAAAAAAAAAAAATCCTCGAAGCCAGAGCTACAGTACAGCGGGTAGGGCATTTGCCTTGCACGCAGCCAACCCAGGTCCAATCTTCGGCATTCCATATGGTCCCCCAAGCACCACAAGGATTTACTGACTGCAGAACCTGGAGTAACCACTGAACATCACTGGGTGTGACCCAAAAAGAAAAATTTTAGAAAGCAAAAACCAAATTCCTTGGCAGAAGCGATGTATTTAGAATTTCCAGGGAAGGCGTCTGCCGGATCTTATGCTCATTATTCCTGTGTCAATTAAAATACTCCTTCACCCATCCCCAGTTCCTCTGACGGCTGTTACCTTCACCCCAGACATCTGGAGATGCCGTAGTGAACCTGGCCTCTGCCACCCTCCTCCACGGAGAACAGAAGACATGGGACTTCTCATATGTAAAGGAAGCCCAAAACTCTCCCAGGACGGAAGATGGCACCCTCAGCAATGTGGGGTGCTGTGGTGTGGGGACGTGGGGTCTGGAGACCTTTAGAACTGAGTTGGTTGAGACAGCGCACTGCGGGAAGGCACGGCCTCTCCTGTGTCACCCTGTTCGCTCTCGGGCAGCTGGCTCTGGAGCACTGCGCGCTGGTGTCCCTCCACACAGAGAGTGAGAGGGGCGAGCCCCAGGCAGTATGGACCCCCAGACACAGTTCACCAGTTGATTCTCTGACCCGAGGCCCAGCAGGGCATGGTCAAGGCTGGAAGATGCTGGACTCTCACATCCCCTCCAGCTCCTTGCGGGTGTAAGCGAGTGGAATCCGCCAGAGGCGGCCTCCTCTCGGCACACGGACCCCTTGAGAATAAAGGCAGCACCATTGGGATCTGGAGACACCCCCCAACCCTCATTCCAGCCCACCTGGTCCACGATTCCTGATGATTCAGGGGAGGGGTTGGAGGCAGGGGTGGGGCAGAGTCTGGAGTTGGGCTGAGGGGGGCACACAGCTCCGCCAGGGGGGCCCGGTTCCTTCTGGAGTCAGACTTTGGCTCCTACACTCAGGGACCCCACATCCGCTGTGCTCCCCCAAATGTCAGAGGAAGCCAACGAGCAATCTCGCGTTGAACAGGAGGAAATCTAGTGGTCAACAAGGAGGTCCAGGGTACCAGAGTTTTGGGGAGACAGGTCAAGGGGCAGGTTTGGGGGGCCTGTATGAGCTCCAAGCTGGAAGCCCTTTGTATGGGGTGCAGGGGGGTCCTAAACTTCCAGCTAAATTTCCACTGCACCCCACCCAGGAGAGGAGAGGGGAGGTTTGGGGTCCCCCAGGGGGCTAAAGAAGGAAGAAGATTCCTCTTGTATGACCGTGAGGCAGTTCCAGGAGAAGATAAAAAGGGCGGCGGAGGCCTCAGCACCATTAGTGCCCCCGTGGGAGGGTCCTGTCTGTCCCCCCTCCTGCGACCCCCAAAACTCAGCTACTGAAGCAGATGGGCCCCAGCTGAAAGTGAACTTTGGGTCAGGCTGTCCGAAGCCTGTGGCCACCACGTCTAGCAGCGGCAGGAGAGTCCCTGGCAGTGCTGAATTCCAGCAGACTCGGCCTGGCCCTTTGAAACTGCAGGGGGGTGGGCGGGGCCGGATCGAAGCCCTGATGGACACGTGCAAGACCAGCGTCCCCATTGCGGCCTGTCCAGCCTCATTCCCACTGGCGACGCCTCTGTTCTCTCTCCAGAGAGTGCTTCTCTCTAAACCTTTCCAAATAAGCTTCTATACAAACTATTTTGTTGGGGCCCGGGTGTTGGTACAGTGAGGAGGGCACACAGCCTTGCACACAGCAGACAGGGGTTCGATTCACAATATCCTGTAGTGTTCCCCTGAGCTCAGCCAGGAGTAATTCCAGGAAGCAGAGCCAGCAGTCAGCTCTGAGCATCTCTGGGTCTAGCCCTAAAAGGAAAAGAAAAAAAGTATCTTGCTTCACACACACACACACACACACACACACACACACACACACACACACAATTTTAAAATACCCAACTGAGCCTCTGTTGACTCTGAGCTTCTGCAGAGTCTGTTCCTGCGGCTGGCACACTTGTCCTTGTTCTCCCAGTCACTGACCACAGTCATTGCTCAGGCCTCAGTCAGGCTGCACTGTGTACCTGGGAGGCCCGTGTGTCCTTCCAGCACGCACAGCCCCCAAACTTCCACCATGCCTGTGGGCCCACCGCTTCTCTCATGAGGCAGCCTCTCTCCTCTTGGCCCTCCTGCATCCCAACACCGTGACTGACCGTGACAAGCACCTTCAGGCAGGGAGAACCAATCATCCCCATGAAGCCCCTCACTCCGTCATCACCTTTGTGCCCAAAGAGGCCTTGGGGTCCCTGGCGTCCCGGTGCCCCATTGGCTCCCTGCCAGGAACATAGGGAGAGGTGAGAGGAGGTTAAGGGTCAAGGTCAGGGCAGAGGTCAAGAGATGGGTAGGGACAGTGACCCTGGGGGAGGGGCAGGAGGATGTGGGAAACCAACTGGATGCAGGTGACAGGGGTGGGGGGCAAGAATTGGGTCAAAGATTGAGTCTGGTAGGGGTCAAGGGGAGGTCAAAGTCAGAAGCACATTCAAATCTGGGCCTGGGTCTGAGGACTTAGCCTCTGAGGTCAGGCCTGGGGTCCTCCCTGGAGGGTGGACCAGGGTTGGGATTTAGGGTGTGGCCGGGTCAGGTGAGGCAGGAGTTGGGATTGAGACCACAAACAGGACAGAGATGAGGGTGGGGTGATCAGGATGAGGCAGGGTGGGTGACCCCTGTTCCCTGTGATCAGGGACGCAGCAAGCCTGGAGCACTTACTGTGCAGTGGGCCTGGGTGACTGAGAGGCCCCTGTATCCCTGTTGGACTCTGGATCTTCTGCTGGCGAAGGGGGGGGGGGAGGCTCTAGCTGTCCAGCCCGTGGCCAGGGAGCTCTAGGAGGGAGAGAAACTTGGAACTCCACCCCACGGTACCCTGACGGCCCAGAAAAGCTTCCTCTTGAGGGGAGGTCTGATGGTGGGCGACAGGCGGGCAGGGGACAGGGACAGCCCTGACTCCGGGGGGGCCCCAGCTCTCCTACCTGAGAGGCCAGGGGCTCCCCATTCCGCAGCCAGCGAACCTTGGGCTGGGGCTTGCCCGTCGCCGCACAGCTCCAGCGCAGGGTGGATCCATGTCGGCCTCCCTGTCTGAGATCACCTTGAGCCAGGCAGGCTGAGCTGTGTGCTCAGGAAGTGGGAAGAAGGGAAGAGGGAAGAGGGAAGAGGGAGAAAGGCTGGGCGGGGCCTGGGGGGCGCCTCTGGCCCCTTGAGGGCATCGCAGGACTGCAGTTCTTACAAGGGACGGCAGAGGGCGCCGTCAGCGTTTGGAACTGGTTAGGGGCCAGGGGCTGTGGCAGCGGTTTCGATGATGGGAAAGTTTCCCTTGTGTCTTTTGCAGACTCCGCTGAAGCGGGTAGCCTCTTCCCACACCAGAAGGCCTGAGCAAGCCCACTCTGCCCCTCGGTCAGCGTCTGCTCGAGGGCGCAGGCATGCGGGGGGCGGGGGGGACGGGGAGGGGTTGGCCCCGAGCGCTGTACCCTGCACGGAGTCTCGGCCCTTGGAGTACTCTGCTTCACACTGCAGGTGCCCGCGTCTTCAAAGCTGACGCTGGGGATCTGCAGGGTGGGCTCGGCCATGGCCCACTGCGGGGACAAGGAGCCTTCCACTTTGCGCCACTTGATTCTGGGCACAGGGCTGGCAGGGAGACAAAGCCAGAGGGGCCGGGCTGAGCGAGGCACTCCCCTGTGCCTGCCACCTCCAGGGTGCAGCCCGGGCACCAGGACCCCAGGCCTGGGAAGGAGCAGAGGGAGAGAGGAGAGGAGGGGCCGAAGCACAGGGAGAAAGGAGCAAGAACAAGGAAGACACCCCCCCCCCACTGCCAGGCCCTTGCCCTCCCCTCCTCTCCCTCTCTCCCTCCCTGCCTGCCCTCCCTCTCTCTTCCCTCCCTCCCTCTTTCCCTGCCCTCCATCTCTCCTTGCCCTCCCCTTTTCCTTTCCCCTCCCACCCTCCCCTTCCCTCTCTCCCCTCCCCCCCTATTTATTCCCTCTTCCCTACTGTACCAGCCTGTTCTGCCTCCAACATGGAAGAGTCCTGTGAACTCAGTCCTCTCCTTGGGCTTGCTCTTCTGCTCCCCACCTCTCCTGGGCCTGCCTCCTTCACCAGGGGACCCCCGTCACCAACAGGGCCCTGCCTCTACTTCTCAGACGGCTTTCAGCTACCAGTGAGCAGTGTGGGAAGGTGAGCTGAGACTCAGAATCACTTTTTCTTTCGGGGGAGAGATCTCTAAAGCAGTGCCCGAGGCCCCTGGCGACACACTTCTGGCTGCTGCTCAGGCCCACCAGTGCTCGGAGAATTCCAGGTGGGCCAACAGTGCTCCAGAGACCGGTGGTGGCAGAAGTGACCCTAGGGCTCCGCATTGGGGCCCAAGAGCTCCAACCCTTTGTGCCTTCTCCCAGCCATCAGCAGACTGAAAGGGCCAAGAATGACCCTTTCAAATTCTTTAGGACAGATTTTCTGGGAGCCCAGTAACTACCCACAGTGCGGGAAGCAGGCTGGCTGGCCTGAGGGAAGAGGGATGTGGGTGTAAACTCAGGTTCACCTACTCTATAAGCATTCATTAAGCACCTGTTGTTTGCTTTGCCCTACTATAGCGGACTCTTTCAGAGGGAACATACCTATGCTCTGATTCAATGGTACTAGGGCCTGGCAAAGGGAACGAATGGACTCAGCATCAAGGCCAGCACCTTAACCTCCTTCTCTCCCTCTCTCTCTCTCCCTCCTTCCTCTCTCCTCTCTGTTTCTGTCTCTCCTCTTTCTCCCCTGTCTCTCTCTGTCTCTCCTTTCTCTCTATCCTCTCTGTCTCTCTTCTCTCTGCTTCTCTCAGTCTCTGCCTCTCTCTGTCCATCTGTCTGTCTCTCTCTGTGCCCTAAAAGGGGACACCTGGTTGTCTCCGCAAGCCCCATGGCTCAATATCAAGGTCCTCAGGATGTGGCTCTAAGGATCTGTGTTGTTGGGTACAACAGACACACCCTGGCAAGGCTCTGGGGAGAGAATAAGTTTTTTGTTTGTTTCCGGGCCACACCTGGCAGTGCTCAGGCGACCATGCAGTGTCAGTGGCCAAGCTGGTTTATCCTTTCTGCCTTGCCACAGGGCACTTATATTTATTGGGTTACTCCCATCACAGTGCTCCCACTCCTCTGTTTTTATTTGTAACCTTTCTTTGTGCTCTGCTTACCCAATAGGTCAATCACCTTTATCTCCTAATCAGACTGTTAACTGGTAAATATTGCTTTTCTCTTCTTAAGTCCTTTGCATAGTTACTTCAGAGCAATGTCCTTTTTGTATAGACACAGGAAGACAGCTAATGCTATGCTTTGTCACTTGGAAGTTCATTGACTCTGAATAATATTCCCCCCTGGGCATCTGTTTTCTCAACTTAAGCCTCAATTGCCCTTACTTCCTTGCACCCCCAAAGCAGGATCCCAATGAGGGACTGGATGGACCTGGGGCAAGCTGTGAGCTACCCTGGCATCAAAATTGGCCAGGCCAAAGTGCAATAATAGTTAACAATAAGTTAAGAGCATGCTTATGGACAAATTCTTCCATGATCCAAAAAGTACCAACTGAATTAGCACCCTGCTAGGGTTAGGAAAGATGATTCTGGCCTGAGCACTGTAGTCTGAGATCTATAGAGAGATGTCCCCAGGAGAGCCACCCACAAGCTTAATGTATCTCTTCCTGTGTCCATACAAAATAACTAATATGAAGAAGTAGAATTAAGATCTCAATTAAGATGTTAATTAAGTTATTGGACTAGGAGAGGAGAAAGACCCCTAAGTGGTATTTTGCTCCTGAGCAGAAGAAGGGCTTTTCATATGCTGATTGTGCTACCACTGGAGGGGGTATAGTGGCTACCCCCAATGGGGGCAGTTGGAGAGAGAAGAGAGAGAGACCAAGGAGTGAGTGGGAGCACGGAGAGATGAGGGAAGAGACAGGAGGAGACGAGAATGAGGGGCAGTGTGAGACTAGAATCGGGAGCTTAGAGAGACTGGAACAGGCGCGTGGGAAGAATGGAAGAAACGGCAACTGACCATCAACCAGCCTGGCCCTTGTTTCCTCCTTTGTCTGCCCATGGCATTGGCCATCCCGGGAGGGGAACTGACTCGGGACCACTGAACACAGGCGGCGGTGAGAGAGCCGCGGGGTTCCCTAGCCGCCTTGTGAATACACACTTGCCCACTGTGGATCAGTCCTCTTTCATCTCCTGTCCTCTCCTGACCCCCCGGGACGGGGACTCCACGGGTGGGAAAACTGCTTAGGAAGCCGCTTCAGCAGTCCACACGCTTAGCCATGGGGCGGGTGATTCCACAAACACCCCAACTTCCCCAGCGCAGGGACCCTTCTTACCTGAGGAGGAGACGAGGGCCATGGCGACCGGCAGCAGTGGGTGTGAGCCCCTCCTGACAGATGTCCCCATACTGGAGGTCCCCGGGCAGCACAGTGCAGAGGGGAGGGGGCCATTTGGAGTGGGCACAGCGGGAGGCCAGGGGGTGCTGGGGTGGGAAGAGGAGCTCAATCACCCTCCACTTTTGCCCACAGCCTGCGGGAGGGTCCATCCCGGGGCATGGGGGAGCTGTGCTGCGGGAGGGCCCATCCTACAGGCAGGGGGTGCCGCTGTCCAGGCACGTCCCAGGGAAGGGCTGGGCCATTACACGGGCCTCCCAGGCAGAGTGTCTCCCACCGCCCCGCTGGGAGTCTTGCTCTGGGGGGATCCCACCACGCCCCACAGCCAGGGGGTGCTGCTCAGGGAGCAGAGGGCAGCTGGTTGGCTCTGGCGAGAACCCACCTGCCCACTGCCCTGCTAATGGCCCTTGGTGTGGGGTCCAGAGGGAACAGGGCCCAGCCAGATAATGGGCGCTAAAAGCATCTTCTGCTAGTGGCTGGGGCCTGTGGTCTCCTGCTGACTGGTGGGGGCGCTGATGAGCCCCTTGGGGAGTGCATTTGGTGAGAAGGGCAGGAGGCTCTGCCCCTCCCCAGAGTCCTGCTCAGGGCCTGCCCCTGTGCCTGACACAGCCATAACCTTGAAGGGCCTGGACAGGCCTGTGTGAAGGAGGGCAGGGTGGGAGGAGGCAGGAAGCTCCCACGGCCCCACCCTTCTGCCTGGAGGGGAGCAGGTTCCAGTGGGCTCTTGGGGTTGAGGGGGACCCCCAGAGCTAGTCAGGGTCCCTTCCATGTGGCTAGGCCACCCTGCCCACTGTGGGGTGCTGAGTCTCGGGGTGCTCTCTGTGACTTGCTCTCAACACTGCACTGGGCGAGCAGAGAGGGGCTGAGAGCCTGGCACAGCCTTGGGAGCACTGTGGGTGCTCCTCACTCCAGTGTGTGCTGCCAGGCCCCGCTCTCTGAGACTGGGGGAGCTGGCGCTGAGGGGCTGGGTGCTGTCCCGGCCTGGGTGCGCTGTCTGGGCCTGGGTGTGCTGGACCACCCTGGTGCTGTCCTGGCCCATTCTGAGCATCCCAAGAGAGAAATAGACAAATGGACAGGGCGGGTGAGAGGAGCCCAGGGGAATCTGCCCTGCACCCAGTACTTTGGCCCCATGGCCACTCCCTTGGGGAGAAGGGGCTCCCAAGGCCTTGGAATCAGCCCTTGCTCACCCCTCCACCCTTTCTGGTTTTTAGGGGGGGAGGGGAGGAAAGGGAGAGGAGGGAAGAGGCAGAGAGGGGCGGGCAGGCCCCAGGCTGTCAGGGAGGAGGGGTCTGGGAACTGGGTGTGAGGGGTGGGGGCGAGCAGAGGACCCTGCCTCACACAGCCAGATCTCATACCCACCTCCTTCAGAGACCACCTCAACCCCAGCACTGACCCCCTTGAAGTTCTGACCCCAGTCCACCCCATGGCATTCCCCAGCACACCCATCCTGGCTTTGTTCAAGCTCCTCCCCCGAGCCCCTCCCTGGGGCCACCCAGCATGAAGTGAGAGCTCAGCTATCTGGGGCCAGGGGCCCCCAGGGGGTGGTCTGGGGTGCAAGGAGTCAAGCAGGGCCCTGAGTATGCCAATCCTCTGAGCCTGTACTCTTCTGAATGACACATACTCACACACTCACATACATGCTAACACAAGAAACACACAGAGGCCCACACACATACACAAACACACACACAATACACACAGGACTCACACCTGTACACACTAACAGATGTGCACACACTCACACTCATATACATGCTCACACTCAATATACACTAACACAGATGTCCACACACATACACACTCTTACTCGCACAATATGACTCACATCACATGCAAACACTCACACCCACACTCATATATATACTAACACATATGCCCACACAATACATACACACATACATGCTGGCATGCACATTCACAAACTCACACACACACTCTAATGCACACACATACACACACTCAGACCCTACATATACAACTCACACACTCACATACTCATACACATACGTGTCCAGTCCTGAGTTGTGATTAAGTCATCAATTAAATGCCATCACCCAATGATACGTAGGGGTTACTCCTGACTCTCACTCGGAACTCAATGCTGATGGTGTTGGGGGGACTAGACGGGATGCTGGAGATCTAAGCTATGTTGGCCGTGTGCAAGGCAAACACCTCATCCACCATACTATTGCGCCAGCCCTAGCCATGGAAGATTCTAGAAGTGCAGCCCTGGGGGCCTGACAGGCTCTATGAACCACTGTGGACTAGGAATCCAGACAGGTTTGCTGCCAGCTTCATCCCTCACAGCTCTGAGAGCTGGCCTAGCTATTTTCCCGGGGGGAACCTCAGTTTTCTCATCTGCTAAGTGGGGATCCTAACGCTTAACCACAGCTGCTCTGGAGGGTGAGCAAGGCTAGGGCAGCCCTGCAGTAGGAATGACGCAATTCCTCGGCTCACAGCGGGCTGGGGGAGGGAGAGGCTGGGGCGGGGCCCTTCCAGCCAGAGCACCTCCGTTACACCCGTCCTATCTGGCAGACTCTCCTGGTTCCCTCGACTTTGTCGTGTTTGAGTTCTGCCTTTAGTTTGTGACCACACTCCGCCATGTTCAGGGGCCACCCAGGCTCTGTGCTCGGCAGTCACATGTGCCCCCGGCTCCCTTTAAACAAGAGGCTCCGGAGCTCCAGAAAGGTGGCCAGTCGCTCCCTGGCACAGAGAAGGCTCTCGATCATTTTTGGCTCGTGCCCATCACCTGTCAGGCTACCCCTGCTGCTCGCTGTGGCCCAGGGGCCGGGCACCCTCCTCCTCCTTTCCTGTGGCCCAGCCTGGATCAGCTTTTAATTGAACTGCCAACGAAAGCAATGTTTTTCACAATATATAGATATATATTCTCCAAAATATAAAAAAAATACACCTCTGAAATGCATAGTTCATAGTATATTGTATACAATAATGTAAGTTTTCAATAATTCAAAAAAGGTGGGCCCGAAAAGGCTAGACATACAGGACTCAAGAGTTTCATGGCCAAGAGCTGCCTCCCCAGGAACCGTGCGACGAACGGTGGGTGTCGGACGGTGTTGTCTGATCTCTCTTTTTATGGCACAGTGATAGTCATCGTTTTGGCCATAGTCCCAGTCATCAGAGCTCCATCATCCTAGTCTCTGTGCAGACATCAAAGTCTCCAAAGTCAAACTTTTCATCCTTACCACCTAGTCCTCAGGGTCTAGTCTTCAGCATCTAGTCTTCATCTCCCTCTCCGCATCTCCCTCTTAGCATCCCCTTCCCAGAGTCCAGTCTACCTTCCACAAGTCATTCTGCCAGCCACAAGTCTCTTTCCAGCCACAAGTCTTCTGCCAGCCTGGTTCCCTCTACCAGTGTTGTTCTGTTTCTTACCCCTTACGGCATAGTTATATAGGAATCAGGTAGGGTGGGAATACAAAGGTGGGGTTGGGGCTGGAGCAGTAGGGCAGCAGGTAGGGTGTTTGCCTTGCACTCGGCCAACCTGGGTTGAATTCCCAGCATCGCATATGGTCCTCTGAGCACCGCCAGAGTGCATTGCCAGGTGTGACCCAAAAGGCAAAACAACAACAAACCAAGGTGGGGGTGAACATTATCATAACTACAAAGAGAGGTAAGGCCACTCCTTCAGGAGATTACCTCAAGGATAATCCAACACAATAAAAATATAATAAACATGGAAACATGTGCATATTTGCCACAATAATATGAGTCAATTATTGTATATAATATGTGTAATATTCCATTGCTCATTGATTTGCTTGAGTCATCACCAGTTATGTATATAATATAAAACATACTTTTTTGTTTTCTGAAGAACACTTATTATTTTCTTTGGGATATACATGGTCATATATACATATATATGTATACATATATATATATACTTTGGATATATATGCCCACATTATATTCAAAGGACAAAATCTCATCTAAGAAGATTACTTAAGATTACTAGGAGACCCTGCTCAAGGGTGCCATTACATCCAGGGTGTATTGCTTTCTCTTTTCCTCAGCTATTAATCCATTTAAGCAGTCATAGTAAATTTACTTCTTATATATTTCTACCAATATCATTTTGTATAAACACAGTAAGAGATATGTTAGGATTGGCTCTCCCTGGGGACATCTCACTACATATTCCAGACAACAGTCCTCAGTCCAGATTGGTCTTTCTTAGCCCTAGCAGAGTCCTTATTAAGCTACTTCTTTTTGGGTCATGACAGTTTGTCCATGACCATGCTCTTAACTTGTAGTTAATGATTATGGTGCTTGGCCTGGCCCATTTTGATGCCAGGGTAGCTCATAGCTTGCCCTGGGTTCATCAGTCCCTGGTCGGGACCCTGCTCTTGGAGTGCTAGGAATTAAGGGCAACTGAGGCTCAAGTCAAGTAAATATGGATGCCCAGGAGTAAATATTATTTTGGAGCCAATCAACTCCCATGTTACATAGCATAGCATCAACTGTCTTCCTGTGTCTATACAAAAAGGACATTGCTACATAAACCATACAAATAACATAGAGGAAAGAGAAAAGCAACATAGAATTATTAGTGCCTGATGAAATTGGGTGTGCTTCAGTTGCACTGTTGTAGGAGTGGCTCCATAAACCTTAAGCTTCCTCGGGAAGCAGCAAGGATAATTCAACACAAGAAAAATATAATAAACACGGGAAAAGTGTATATTTCCCACAATAATGAGTCAATTAATTTATACAATAGATACAATATCCCATTGTTTATTGATTTACTCGAGCCAGCGTCAGAACCATATATAATATAAAACATTTTTTTTGTTTTCTAAAGAACACTGATCATTTTCTTTGGAATATACATGGTCATATATGCATATATATATATACAAATTTGGATATATATGTCCACATTATTTTCAAAGTATATATGTGTGTGTGTGTATGTATGTGTAATCACACAAAAGAGAAAAGAGAGGAGAGGGCCAAGGGGGGAACCACACCGCGGGCACAGAGCACAGGGCAGCAGCGCTGTCTGTCACGCCACCCGAATTCCGTAGTCTCCAGCCGCTTCCCCCACCCCAGGGAAGTTGATGGCGATGATGAGCAGGCAAAGGAAGGAACAGAGCCCAGCTGGTTGGTCTCAGTTGCAGTTTATTCTAGTCTCCTCTCTATACACTCCTATCTCTCCCTCTGCTTCTTCCCCTGAGTCCCCTCTTACAGCCACCTTAAATAACCCCGCATCAGGGGCCAGGGCTTACACATAGGTGTGGTCACCATCAATAGGGGTAAAGTTCTTTCCCTAAGGGGCTGCTTCTTCTAGGACAGATTTTCTTTCAGCAGGAGAATCCACCCAAGAGCGGAATCCCATGGTGTGTTTCTCCTCTCCTTGTCCAACTAACATATAAGTAACCATAATATTAATCATTTTATGGACATAACAAGAGATGCATTAAGCTTATAGAATTGCTTTCCTGGGGTCACCTCGATCTCAGACTACAGTGCTCAGGCCAGATTAGTCTTTCCTATCCCTAGCGAGGTCCTAGGCTCATTGTTGCTTTTGGATCATGACATGACATGTCCATGACCAAGCTCTTAACATATAGTTAAGCATTAGGCACTTTGGCCAGGCCCATCTCAATGCCAGGGTAGCACATAACTCACCGCTTGCCCTGGGTCCATCCCATCCCTCATCGGGAGCCTGCTTTTGGGGGTGCTAGGAAGTAAGGGCAGCTGAGGCTTAAGTCAAGGAAGCAGATGCCCGGGAGTGAATAATATTTGAAGCCAATTAAATCCCATGTTACCAAAGCATATTAACAACTGTCTTTTTTGTCTATAAAAAAAGGACATTGTAGGACATTGTTTTAAAGTAAACTCTTCAAAAGACATAAGGCGAGGAGAAAGGCAATATTAACTTACAATACAAGTTCACTGTCCTAGCAAGGTCTGACCTTACAAATGAACAGAGTCTGATTAGGGGAAGAGCTGAGTAGCTATTTGGGGAAGGGAGCATAGAAGTGATTACGGATAAACAAAGGACTGGGAGTGACTCGATGCACCTTGATGGGCGTGACTGATATACCTAAGCTCCTAGTGGCAAGGGGAGCAGGACATATCAATGTAGTCTAGAATAGTTTAGAGATTATAACCAGATAAAGCTAAAGTCTTTATGGCAAGGGAGAAAGGACAAACCAAAGTCAGTCCTAAAATATTTAGATCTATATTCTAACATGTGTACATATATATCTACTTATTTTCCATGATGGACTGGAGCGATAGCACAGTGGGTAAGTCATTTGCTTTACACGCGGCTGACCTGAGTTCAATTCCTCTGTCCCTCTCAGAGAGTCTGGCAAGCTACTGAGAGTATCTTGCTCTCATGACAGAGGCTGGCAAGCTACCCATGGCATATTCGGTGTGCCAAAACAGTAACAAGTCTCACAATGGAGACGTTACTGGTGCCCGCTCTAGCAAATCGATGAACAAAGGGATGACAGTGCTACAGTGCTATTTTCCATGATGGATAAAGTAATACATTATGTTTCCATCATGAAAGGTACAAACTACTCATATACACAACTTGGAGAAATCTCTCAGATTTGCAGCAATCGAAAATATACAAACATGGGGCTAGAGAGATGTTACAGCATTTACCTTGCACACGGCCAACCTGGGTTCAATTCCTGGCACCCCATAGGGTCTCCTAAGCAGTGTCAGGAGTGATTCCTGAGTGCATAGCTAGGAAAAAGCCCTAAGCACCACTAAGGATGGCCCCAAAACAACAAGAAGAACATATACAGAGAAAAAAGAGCATGTCTCCACCCCCAAGCAAAAAAAGAACCCTCTCTTTCCTCTCCTTGTTCATCCTTCTTAACACTGCTGTATTGCAGGGTCAGGGGATTGAGGCCCATTGTTGTTGCTGGTTTGGGCATATCAAATATGCCACGAGTAGCTTGCCAGGAGTCTCTCTTTTGAGTTATGTGAAATTCACGAACAAGGAAACTAATCTGTAAGAACAGAAATAAGTAAACACTATCTGGGACTGTTTGGTAGAGAATGAACTAATGGAACTGTGTCATATTTACTTAAAATTTCAATTATGCCGTATAAAGCTCATTTCAAATAGGAATTTTAAAGAACTCCTGTGTCTTTGAATCTTTGGATCTAACTAAGTTTCTGGCTAGCGTTTTTCTATTCTGACTCTTAGCTCCCAAATTCAGGCCTATCTGTGCCAGGACTTTTTCCCTTTCTTTTCTTTCTTTCTTCCTTCTTTTCTTACTTCCCCCTTCTCCTGCCCTTCCTTCCTTTTTTTGGTTTCTTTCTCTCCCTTTGTTTCTTTCTCTCATCATTGTACTCACTGCTCACCCACTAATCCTCTCAAAAGTATTCCATTTTATTCAATTCCATTTGTTTAAAACTCTATTGACTTCGGGAATATGACAGAAGAAAGAAATCATGTTAGAGGGAATACCAGAGTACTTTCCATAAGAAAAGCTACTTAGTTTGGAAGAGAAAAGCAAAATCGACCTACCAATTTGTAGTTCAATTATCAGATAAAACATTTCCTTTTGAATTTTCCAAAATTTGTTAATTCGATTCTATTTCCCTGGTATGTTTCCAAGAAATGCGTTGGGCTAGACAGAAGTTTGTTTTGTTACCATAACTTCCTTGCCTCTCAGAGAGTGCGGCAGACTACGGAGAGTATCCCACCTGCATGGCAGGGCCTGGCAAGCTCCCCGTGGCGTATTCAATATGCCAAATACAGTAACAATAACAGTCCCATTCCCCTGACCCTGAGAAGAGCCTCCAATGGTTGGGAAAGACAAGTAAGGAGAGGCTGCTAAAATTTCAGGGCTGGGACGAATGGAGACGTTACTGGTGCCTTCTCGAGTAAATTGATGAACAGCTGGATGACAGTGATGCAGTGAACCATAACTTTCTAAAGTAATAAATAAGATTTGAGACAAGAGGATTCACATCCAAATATGACTATAAATGTAGAAACCCAAAAGTGAAGTGAAGGACACTGGATTTGTCAGAGTTAAACAACTATGAGTCACTTTTCTAGGTTCTTAGATGAGATAGAACCAGTAAAACCTGGCATAATATGGGAAGATTTCTTCCTTCTGTTATGAAATTCCACTTAAATGTTAAGGTTTTTTTTATTGGTTTGCTTTGTTACTTTATACTCCAAAGATATTTTGAAACCACATATAATTGAAACCATCTGGCAATTGCTTTTTCTCTTTTTGGATTCATTTATTTAGTGCAACTACCCAAACTTCCATCCATGCTATCCCAAAAGGCAAGATTTCATCTTTTTTGTGTAAGATGAATAATATTCTATTGAATATATGTAGCACAACTTAATCTGTCATCCATCCAAGAGCATTTAGCTTGTCTCTCTTCCTTGGCTATTCTGTCACTGTCACTGTGATCAAATTGTTGTTCATCAATTTGCACGAGCGGGCACCAGTAGCATCTCCATTGTGAGACTTGTTGTTACTGTTTTTAGCATATCAAATATGCCATAGGTAGCTTGCCAGGCTCTGCCATGTGGGCGAGATACTCTCGGTAGCTTGCCGTGCTCTCCTAGAGGGACGGAGGAATCAAACCCGGGTCGGTTGCATGCAAGGCAAACGCCCTACCCTCTGTGCTATCCTTGGCTATTGTAAATAGTATTTCAGCCAATGGTGTATATAGTTTTGTGAATAGGGTTTTAGAGTATACTTGAGATAAACACCAAGGAGTGGGATTTCTGGATCATAGACTCACAGAAAATAGTAGTTATCAGAGAAAAATGGAAGGAGATAGTAAAAGAAATTAACAGTGGGAATTGGACTGAAAATGTTGAGTGATACCTAAACTCCTCTTTTGCATAGTACTTAGAAAATGTCTATTAATGCTTCACTGCAAGAAATAAAATTAAAATAACCTATTGTGTACTAAGTAAAATGAAGAAATAGCATTCAAATAACTGTTAACAACTAAAAAAAAGCCCAGCTTTTCCTTACATCATGGACTTCCGGTAATTAAAGAAGCTTTCCAGATTAAAGCTGCTTAAGGTCACCATCCCCTAGTTTAGGAACTTAAATCTATTTATATTGTTGAAAGTAAAATCCACATGTCAGAACCTGGCAAGATACCCATGGTATTCAATATACCAAAAACAGTACCCACAACTCTCAAAATGGAGACCTTACTGGTGCCTGCTCAGCAAATAGTTGAGCAGCGGGATGACATTGACAGTGACAGTGAAAGCAAAATAAATTGCTTTTATTTATTTATTTTTTTCTTTATGGGTCACACTTGGCAATGCACAGGGGTTACTCTTGGCTCTGCAGTCAGGAATCCCCCCTGGCGGTGCTCAGGGGGCCACATGGGATGCTGGGAATCGACCTCGGGTCAGCCGTGTGCAAGGCAAACGCCCTACCCGCTGTGCTATTGCTCCAGCCCCAAAATAAATTGTTTTGACTAAAGTTTAAAAAAAAATTAGGGAAAGCGCTGATTAATTATTTCACATTTTCTTTTGTTTTTTTTTTATTAGCTTGCTTACTATGTAATATGGAATATTGATGGTGAGAAAAAATATTGATTTTGTTCCAAAGCTTTTGTGTCCACAAGAGTTTTGGCAGAACCTACCATTGTATCAACAAACTCCAGTTATCTTTGGTGTAGTGTCTAAGAAGGTAGCAACATATCATTTAAAATGTAGATTTGGGGTTCCCAGGTTGATGTTCCACTCTCTCCAAATGTCACTGTATCTCTCTTAGTTTCAGTTTCTTTGGGGAGATTGGAAAAATAGATATGCAATTGTAGGATAACATAGCCTCAGGTAGTTTAGGTTTATTGGGTTACTCCCACCACAGTGCTCCCATTCCTCTGTGTTTATTTGTAGCTTCTTTCTTAATGTTCTATTGACTTGTAAATATTGTTTTTCTCTTCTCCTTGAGTCCTTTGCATAGTTTATTCAGAGCCATGTCTTTTTTGTATGGACACAGGAAGACTGTAGCAAATGCTATGCTTTTCTAACTATGCACTGTTAGAAAAGATGAAATAATGAAATTTGCATATAAGTAGATAAACATGGAGAGTATCATGCTAAATGAAATGAGTGAGAGAGAGAGGGACAGACATACAATGATTGCACTAATTTTTGGAATATAAAGTAACAGAATGGGAGACTAACACCCAAGGATCATAGAGATGAGGGCCAGCAGGATGGCTCCACAGCTCAGAAGCTGGCCTCATATGCTGGGGGAAAAGGCCGCTGGGATAGTGAAGGGACCGCTAAGTGAATGATGCTTGGAGGGCTCACTCTGGATGGGAGATGTGTACTGAAAGTAGACTATAGATCAAACATGATGAGTACTTACTACCTGCGTTGCAAACCATAACACCCAGAAGGAGAGAGAGAGAGTAAGAGAGAATGTGTCTGCAACAGAGGCGGGGTGGGGGGGAGGGAGGGCCGAGTTGCTGAGGGATACTGGGAACATCTGGGAACATTGGTGGTGGAGAATGAGCACTGGTGGTGGCATGGGTACTTGATCATTGTATGACTGAAACGTAATCACAAAAGTTGTAAGTCTGTAACTGTATCTCATGGTGATTCATCAAAAAATATTTTTAACAATTAAAAAATACTTTAAAATAAAACAAATAACTATTAGCAAAATAAAACATTGTTGCAAAATCCAGAAAAGCCTCTATTTGTTACATTTCAGAGAAATACTTCTGATAAAGTCTGAAAGGTAGACTAACATGGGTATCTGTGACACCGAAATTGTTAAAAAAATAGATCTGAAATTTTAAGGCAAAATATGGGCATTTTTTGGGGGGGCTGAGAAAGACTGTTAGAGAGAAATATTTTTTTTCCTCAAAGGATCAAGTGGAAAAATCCACATTGTAAAATAGCTGGATGAGTACTGTTTCAGCGGTAAGCTTTCTGGAAATTCAATAGAATTTTAAAATGCATTCAGAGATGTTCACATATATTTTGGATCTAAATGCAGTTTTCAGATCTAAATGCATATCTAAACATCACACCTGTGCCTGGGGATCCCATGTATGCCCCTAAAATCCTGTTTCTGACCAGAGCTATCATGTCAGCTTCACCTGAGGCAGATCTGAGATGGAATTTCTTCCAATCAGCCTCTTGGCTACTATTCTGGAGAAGACCAGGAATAGATAGCATTTTCCATTTGCTACCAAGTTTCTGACTGCCTCTAGATATTTCAGTAAAAGAATAGAATATTTTCTCCCCATTCAAAAAAAAATAAATACATCTGGTAAAGGAAAAGGAAAAGAAACAAAACAATCTGCCAAATCATCCCAAGTGAATTGATCTTCAGGCTGAAAACTCTTGACTCCTGTTCAAAATGGGAGTGGATAAATATCTGCCCTTTCCAATTAGACCCAGCGTCCACCACACCTGGCCTTTTCTGACATCGAAAGGCCCAGCTTCACAACTCCTGGAGCGAGCAGCATATGCAGCAGCACCGAATCTCTTCCAAATTTCACTGTCCAGACAGCCCAGCAGGAGCAGAGCAAATTGGATGGGAAAGTTGAAGCCCACTAATTAAATGAGTAAAAACATCAGAGAAGACTCTAAGAGCATCAGAAAATCCCCATACATGACTTTAGTAACAGCATTGTGAGTTAGTAACAATATCACAAATTTTTTTATCATGTATTTTCTGATATTTCCATTTGCCATGTTGCTGTAACAAGCAATGTGAAGCAAAGCTGTTTTTACTTGCTAAGAAGGCAGGCTTGGAGGGTGGCTGGGGAACTGGAGATATTGCTGGAGGAAAGGTCATACTGGTGGTGGAACTGGTGGTGGAACATCGAATAGCTGAAACAACTGTATTATGAACCACATTGTATATACAATGTTTAAAAGAATAAAACAATCCACATATTACTGTGTCTAAGTCACTTGCTGCTTCTGATCTTAGATAAGCACCCTGCCTCCTGTGCTCTCTCTCTGGTCCTTCCAAACCCATCACATTTGAAAAGCCTGTGTGGACATTTCCGTTCACACTTGGGAGAATGGTGTCTTATAGTGTAATCAAAGATAACAGTAAAATGCTTCCTATGAAAGTGAAAAGAAAGAATCTTAGATCTCATGTTTTCACTGTTGATGAGTCTATGGTTTGCATATATGCTGTGTCCTGCGCAGCCAACTTGAACTTTGGCCGGAGAGAGGGAATGAGAGCTGAAGATGGGGTAGGGAGGACTGTAAGAAACATACAGCAAGTTTATTATAATCCAAGCTGGTTTATGTAGTATTATTTTAGCAATAATCAGCAGGTTTACAAAGCCGTGTAAACAATATTAACTAGGCTGCACAAGCAACTTTATTTTGGTCTACATTACTTATTTTCTGTTCCCCATCTCAGCTCTTGAGGAACAAGGAATGGGGATGTGGTCTTGGGCCTGGCCAAGGCAGATACAGGCAAGCCTTCTCTTCAGCCTCCTCTCAGGTCCAGCCGCCAGCCCTTCGGCCGCCTGTCAAGGTTGGCTGTCAGCCATGGCTCACCCTCAGGCCAACTTTCTCCACACCCAGTCCCTGTTTAGAGGGACAGAGGCAGGGAGTGCCTGGGTCCATGCCCAACAGATATAGAGCTACGCTGCTCTCCCACATAAGCAGTATAATCAAAGCTCGGAACCATGTTCTGACATTACTTTGCTTTCTCATGTACTTCCTTGCTCTTTTGGTTTCTACCCTTCTCCTCTCTAACCTCTGGATTCAAGTGTGATGCAGGAATCCCTCTTTAGTTACATTGCATTTCTTCATCTAGTTATTCTTTATACTACAGATAAGTGAGATCATGCTATATTTGTCTTTCACCTTCTGTCTTATTTCACTCAACACAACACGTTCTATTTCCAACCAGATTGCAGCAAATTGCATGACTTCATGCATATATATATGCATATATATATATATGTAAAAATTAGGTTTCCTGAATGATTAGTGATGCTCGGCACTTTTCCCTGTGCTATTGGCCATCTGCCAGTCTTTCTTTGAGAAGTCTCTCTTCATTTCTTCTTGCCATTTTTAGTGGGGTTTTTGATTTTTTTAATTGCTGTGAGCATTTCATATATCCTAATATCAACCCTTTGATGTGTTGAATGTTTCCCACTCAAAAACTCTTTTAGTTTTAAGCTTCACCAGGCTCTTTAATTTTGTTGTTCCATTTATTGATTTATGATTTGTCTCCTTTTACCAATAGAATCAAATCACTGAAGATGCCTTTGAGATACAAATCTTAGAGCATTATGTCTATAATTTCCTCAATATACTTTATAGTTTCCCAAAGGATCTCAAGGCGTTTGATACACTTTGGATTAATTTTTTTTGTAAGTGATGGGATATAAATCAAGCCTTCATTCTTACGCATAGTTATCCAGTTTTCCCAGCACCACTTGTTGAAGAGCCTATTTTTTTCACATTTCATGATTTTGGTTCATTGACCTAAAATTAACTGTTGATATATATGGGGTTTTGCCATAGACCCATGGATTAAAGAGCCAGTTTTTATTCAAGTAACTGATAGCTTTAAACACTACAGCATTATAATACAGTTTAAAATCTGATAATAATATGCCTCCCAGTTTCTTACTTTTCAGTATGGCTTTGGCTATTTGTGATCTTTTCTGATTCCATACAAACTTTACTGCTGTGTTTTCTCAATCCTTGAAGAATATCATTTGAATATGAATGGGGATTGAACTGAACCTATATAGTAGCTTAAGTAGAAGGGTCAGTATGACCATCTTGACTCTTCTAATCCATGAGCATGGAATATTTGTTTACTTCCTAAAGCCATCTATCTTTTTCTTAAGTGATTTATAGTTATCAGAGTATAGGTCTCCCATGTCTTTTGTTTAGTTGATTCCCAGATACTTGATTTTCTTTTCTTATTTGTTTGTACTCAAAGAAAATTTAAAAAACTTAAAACTTTTTATGGAATCACTGTGAGATTCAGTAACAATGCTTGTCATGATCAGGTTTCAGTCATACAATGTTGTAACACCCACCCCTCAACCACTGTACATTTCTCACCACCAAAGTTTTTCTCTCTCTTTCTCTCTCTCTCTCTCAATTTGAGTATTACGATTTGCAATACAGATGCTGAGAGGTTATCATGTTTGTTTCTTTATTTATATTAAGCACACAGTTCTTATTCAGAGTGATTATTTCCAACTATCTTTGTCATAGTGGTTCCTTTTTATCCTAACTGCTTTATCCCCAGCACCTAAGGCAGGATTCCAACCATAGACCAATCCTCCGGGCACTTGTTTCTACTGTCCTTGAGATTTAGTCTCATATTTTGTGTTCTTATATCCCATAAATGAGTGCAATCATTCTATGTCTGTCTGTCTCCTTCTGACTCATTTCACTCAGCATGATACTCTCCATATCCATCCACCTATAAGCAAATTTCATCAGTTCATTTTTCCTAGCACCTGTGTATTCCCTTGTGCACATGTACTCTAAGTTAATTATCCATTCTCGGGCCCTTGGATTATTTCCAGATTTTGGCTATTTTGAATAGTGCTGTAATGAACATAAAAGTGTAGATGGAATTTCTGCTGACTGCATTTGGGACCCCACGGTATATTCCCAGAAGTGGTATTGCTGGGCCAACTGGAAACTCAATTTCTACCTTTTGGAGGAATGACCATATTGCTTTCCAAAATCTTAGACCAGTCAGCATTCCCACTGATAATGAAGGAGAGTCCTTTTTCTTGGCATCCACACTAGCATTGGTTGCTCTTGTTCTTTTTGATGTGTGCCAGTCTCTAGAGTGTGCAATGATGTTTCATTGTTGCTTTGATTCACATTTCCATGGTCATTAGAGATACAGAGCATTTTCTCATGTGTCCTCTGGCCATTTGATTTTCTCTTTGAGAAATTTTCTGTTCATTTCTTCTCATTTTTTAACATGGTTGGGAGATTTTTCTTGTAAATTTCTACCATTGCATTGTATATCTTGAATATTAAGCCCTTATCAGGGGGGTCATGGGTAAATAATTTTTCCCAATCTGTGGTATTTCTTTGTTGGTCACAGTCTCTTTTGGCTGCAGGAGTTTTTTAATTAATGGAGTCCCATTTGTCTATCTTTGTTTCCACCTGCTTTGTCAGTGACGTTTGAGTATGCCTTTAGTTTCAAGTTCCTGGAGGGTTCTGCCCATGTTTTTCTCCATGAACCTGATGGATTCAGTCTGATATTAAGATCTTTAATCCATTTTGGTCAGACTTTTGTGCGTGCTGTTAGAAAGAGGTCTGAGATCAGTTTTTGTGTGTAGCTGCCCAGTTTGCTCTGTGCCACTTGTTGAAGAGGCTTTCTTGCTCCATTTACTGATATTTCCTCCTTTACCAAATATTAAGTGATCATATGTTTGAGGCTCTGTGATTTGTTACTCAACTCTATTCCATTGCTCTATTCCATTGCTCTAATCTGTCTGCTTTCCGATATCCTGCTGGCCTAATTACTACTGCTTTGCAGTACTGCTTGAATTTAGAAAAGGTGATGTCCCCTATCTTCTTTTTTAATCAAAGATAACTCTAGCTGTTCATGGGGGTTTATGGTTCCCTATGAATTTCATGAATCTTTGATCTATTTCTTTGAAAATTGTCATGGTCATCCTTATATAAGGTGCTGCCTTGAATTTGTATAATGCTTTGGGGAGTATTCCCATTTTCACAATGTTAATTCTTCCAATTCATGAGCAGGGGAGTTTTTTCCATTTCTCATTTTGCCTTTTATTTCTTTTTTTAAATTTTTTAAATTAAACCATGTGGAAAGTTACAAAGTTCTCAGGCTTATGTCTCAGTTATATAATATTCAAACACCCATCCCTTCACCAGTGCCCATATTGCACCACCAAAAACTCCAGTCTACCTCCCACCACCACCCCCCCACTCACAACTGCATACCTGATAAATTTCACTTCATTTTATCTTTACCTTGATTATATTCCATATTTCAACACAAAACTCAGTATTGTTGTTGGAGTTTCCCCCCAAGAAAGACAGCCCTACTACCAAGGAAGCATTTGATAATTAGTTTTCCATTGCTAGAATGAAGAGATATGTGGTCCCACTGCTCCAAGTACGTAACACTATTTTTTTCCTTTTCCTTTTTTTTTCTCATCCCCCTTCCCGCACCTCATAATATGGTGGACGCCACGCTGCGTTTCTCCCCGAAATTGGGAAACAACCAGGAAAGAGGGATATTTCCTCTTCTCGGCCGGGCGTGGGGCTATGGCTTAATTCACAGTCTAGAGAAATGGCCGCTACTTTGATTACCCTCAATATTTCAACAAAAAAAGTCACTGTTATTGTTTGGAGTTTCCCCCCAAAGTCAGACCTGCTAAAAGGGAACCGTTTCACATTGCTGACAATTAAGAGATGTTAAGTCGTGCGGCCATAGCAGCGGCGGCAGCACTGTTTTGGAATTCCGTATAAAGTCCATGGAAAATTCTGCCAGAAATTGCATAGCCCAGCTCACAGTCCCAGTGCATTGCTGTAAGAAGCCACTTTGGGTGCCCAAATGGGTTAGAAGACCTCTGGAATCAAAGTCTTTAGGAGCAGAGGGTCCCTTTGCCTTTTATTTCTTGAAGAAGTGTTTTGTGGTTTTCTTTGTTATTGGTCTATCACCTCTCTAGTTAAGCTAATTCTGAGGTGCTTGATTTTTTCTGAGGCACAATTGTGAAGTAGACTGTTTAATATCTCTTACTTCTCTTTAATTATTTGGAAAGCCACGTGCTTTCATGAATTGATTTTGTAATCTTCCACTTTACTATACCAATCAATTGTTTCTAGAAGCATTTTTGTAGATTCCTTAGGAACTTCTAAGTGTAGCACCATGTCATCTGCAAATAGGGATAGCTTGATTTCTTCCTTTCCTTCTGGATGCCCTTGACATCTTTCTTGCCTAATTGTTATGGCAAGTACATCACTGGTTTCATGTACCAGAAATCCACATTAAATCTAATTACTTTCTTTTATATTATGTTTTCCCTGTCAGCTCCTCTTCCTTCAAGCATTTTTGCTATTTTGAACTGTATTGCGGAGACGTCCATGTGACAAGAAAACTAATAGCAGACAACTGTAGAGGAAATGAGGACCTCAATCCTGGCAGAAATCACATGAGTGAGCTGGAAAGCAGACCCTTATTGAAATAGATGGAAAATGTGTGTCCCTTCACTTCTAAAAGTTTTATGTTGGAGTCTAATGTATGACATTGTTCATTTAAAAAATGAGACAATGGGAATAAGTCATAAAGGTAGAGATCTCATGAGTGAAATTAATGACCTTATAAAGAAATCTGAGAATGTCTCTTTGATATGCCGTTAGAGATAAAAGCAAAAAGAATGAGTGGGTATCAAATACACTCATTTTAGTAGTGCATTCATATTAGACTTTCTAGCCTCCAAAGTCATGAGAAATAACTGTTTATTGTTACTCAGTCTGTGGTATTCTGTTATATACACCCCAAGAATAAAATAATTCCATAGACAGCCTTCAAAGAGTGCAGCTTGACAGGAATTCCAAGAGATAGATGGAACTAGAAAATATTCCTTTAAACTGCAAGTAGATTTCTGAACAGCCTCAATGGTGAGAAAATGTATTTTTATTGTATTAGGTCCCAAATCTTTGAGAAGTAATTTTTTATAGTTTAATAGATTACACACATCAAACACACACATATGTATATATATACATATATACTATATATACTGATGGTTTCACATAAATGTCCATGAAAACCAAAATCTAGCATTACAAAGTCTAAAGATGAAACATACTAATAGTACAAATGTTGATTTTAAATGTTCATGGTATTCTAATATATATAAATATACACACCCATATATATTTATGTATGCCACAAATGAATGCAGTCATTCTGTATCTGTATCTGCAGTCCCTCTTTTCCTGACTCATTTTATTCGGCATGTTCAGAGTAAGCAGCAGTTAGAAGGACTGTTCGATGGTTGGAAGTAGCAAGAAGTGTGGGTGAGGCTGAGGGTAGGTAAGATAGAGAAGAGGCCAGTGTGATAATAATAGCTGGGAATAATCACTCTGTACAAGATCTGAGGGTTAAAAGGTAAAGGGATATTCTTGATGACCTTTCAGTATCAATATTGCAAACCACAATGCCCAAAAGGAGACAGAGAGCGGGAGGGGAGAGGGGAGAGATTTGTAGGACATTATTTTTGGATATAAAGAAAGTCAAACAGTCCTATTTGGAAATGGCACGTTATCATACTTAGAGTCTTCTGAAGGCTCTACAACGTAGGTTATAGAAACAATTTTGTTGTATAGTACAGTGGCAGGCTACAAAATCAAGCAGAAATCAATGACTTTTCTAGATGCAAATACTGCAATAGAAGAGTGACAAAAACAAAATATTCCACTCACAATTGTGCTTCAGAAAAATCCTGGGGATCAGCTTAACAAAAAAGGTGAAATATGTTGTGAAAATCTTATAAAACACTACACTCGGGTGGGAGGCGGGGCACGAATGCTCACAGCAGGAGAACTTGTGTTCAAGGAGGCCCAGTGAGTCCAGCCTTTGAGGCAACTGAAGGAGTGGAGGCAGCTCCAGAGAAGCATAGTTACTAAGCCTTCTTCAACTGTCTTTCTGCTTCCTCCACAAGGCCTCTTCTCCTTCCTTCCCTTCTCACTGGTGGAAAGAGTGGGAACCTGTTCTGAGCCAGCCATGGTTCCGAGACCCCTACCATGCCACTAGAGTGCTAGGTTCTTGGTTGCTTCTACCAAATTTGCCCTTTACTGGGGCAAGGGGCATGGAAAGATCCTCTTCCTTAGAGAGCCAGAACAAGCCCTTAGGTTAGCTCCAAACACCAGTGTCTCTTCCCCTATCTTCTCCTGACCCCCTATTCCAACTATATCAAGTTTTTGTTCAGTTTCCTTAGTCATTAAGCAATGATCATTTATGTCCCTTATGACTTTTTCAATTTTAAGTCTATGGTGTCTGCTATAAGTATGGCCACTCCAGCCTTTTGAGGCAATTGTTTGCCTCTAAGATTGTTTTCTAGCCTGACTTTGGTTTAATTTGTGTTGACCATTACAGTCTCTTATAGACAACAGAAAGCGGGTTCAATTTTCATCCTATTCTCTGTGCCTCTTGATCATTGAGTTCAGGACATTGGCATTATATGAGATAATTGAGATGAAGGAATTTATTGCCATCATTATGGAGTAGTTCTGTGTGTTTGTGAAGTTTGTCTATGTTCTCTTGCTCGTCTGGTGCTATTTACCTCCCTAACCTTTTTTTTTTCTTTTTCCACTATGCCCACCCTAAAATTGTAAAAGACTGGGAAATGAATGTAAAGAAGCACAAACCTAAGTACCCACTATCACAAGCTAGACTGGGGGCAGGGGTGAGGGGGCAGAAGAAAAAGAGTACCATCTTTTGCAATTGTCTGGTGCCACCTAGCGTGAGACTTCCTAACTTGCGGTTTTTCCTGGTGTGTATACCATCATCATCATCATCATCATCATCATCATCATCATCATCATCATCATCATCATCATCATCACATATTAATATAAAATAATTACAAAATATTATCTGACCTTTCTCCAACTCTACATTCCTGTTGGGTACATTACCACCAGACTTTGTTCTGTTAGACAGCTGAAAGCCTGTGGGGTGTCTGGGACACTCGGTTTCACTGCTCTCCCTTAGTGCCCCCATGTCCACCCTGGTGGACTTCTGCCAGCAGCCCCTGTAGAGGGCTCATTCATTGCCTCTTTTCAATTTATTTTGCCTTCCCCCAGCCCATAGACCATGATCAGTAACTCAGTTAATTGATGTCAGCATTGTTCCTGCACAGAGATTCTCTGGTATTTGAAGATATTGCAAGAAAAATATAGAGATTTTGAAGAAAATGCATACTTTCCCATTACGTATATTTGAGAAAATATATTTTGTATTTAAAATAGCTTCATTCTAGCTATAAAATATATGTTAATGAAAACCAGTACTGAGTTGTACGTACAGCTATTTAAAATCCACAAAATCAGATTATCCTTTAGTAATGTTAACTGATATCTTTTATATTTAATTTTGGAAACCTTATACAGCTGATATACATAAGTATAATTTTGACACAATGCTGCAACGTCGGGCTGGAGCGATAGCCCAGCGGGTAGGGTGTTTGCCTTGCACGGGACTTACCCGGGTTCAATTCTTCTGCCCCTCTCAGAGAGCCCCGCAAGCTACTGAGAGCATCTTGCCCTCACAGCAGAGCCTGGCAAGCTACCCTGATGTATTCGATATGCCCAAAACAGTAACAACCTGTCTCACAATGAAGACGTTACTGGTGCCCACTCAGTGAATTGATGACCAACGGGATGACAGTGATACAGTGATATAGTGCTGCAAAGTCTATTGCAAGTATTCAACCCTATTACCATTTTTAAATTTCTCACCAAAATAAAAATGAAATGTATCATATTGGCTGTGGACATTAGCTTAAGTGATAGGAGACAGGCTTCACACGTGAACTCTCCCTGAGTCCTGGCAGGTGTTGCCATGGTGACATTTAAGTATTCTTGGTTCCAGAGCTATTGGTGATGTGGCTCTTCAACCAGCTGTGCTCCCCCTGCCCCAAAGAACTGCTGGTGTAGTCTTGTAAAGTATACAAATACATGATTTTATTATTCCTTCATTTTTAAAATAAATATAATACCATAGTTCTTTACTGCTGGTGCAAAATTTGACATCATATCCCCCCTTATTTTATACAGTTCAAAGTTACATTTTGGAAAGTTTTCAAATTAAGGTGGAAGGGGAATCACAAGCTTTAAGTTTTTCCCTCAATCATTTGAGACTAAATGACAACATTTTGCCACCCTCCCTGGTACTTCTAGTGTTTATGTTTCATAAATTAGTAATTCTAGTACCTACCATATACTCTTAAGAGTAATGCAAATAATCCTTTCATTCATATTCTGCTTCTGTCTGTTTCTTATCTGTTATACTTTTCAAGAAAAATGTTCCTGGTCACATGCATTCTCTTCAGTGATATGGATTTTAGTTTCCTTTTATGTGGGAATGTTCCCTGAACTTTGTTTGACTTTCATGATTTCAGTATTTTGAAAAGAAAATTCCAGCTATATAAATACCTCTCAATGTGTAATTTTAATATAAAGTATTTGTGTTTTTAGGAAGTTGCACAACAATCTCACAATGGAGACATTACTGGTGCCTGCTTGAGCGAATCGATGAATAACGGGAAGACAGTGCTACAGTGCTACATAAAAACCATTGTTTTCCAAGTATATCCTATCATGTGACCTCAATTTATATTTGCCCCTTTCCCACTTTCTTCATAATACAACTTCCGTACACTAGAATTTCATGACACAATACTTAAGACTAAGTAAATATTTATGTTCTCCTAAAACTGTTAAATTATTCAGTTACTTGCCTCACACTCTCATATCCTAAATCCAATTCATTAAAATTTTGTTTTTAGGGGCTGGAGCGATAGCACAGCTGCATGGCTATGGGGGCCTCATAACCATGAGGGCGTTTGCCTTGCACGCGGCCGACCCTGGTTCGATTCTCAGCGTCCCATATGGTCTCCTGAGCACCGTCAGGGGTAATTCCTGAGTATAGAGCCAGGAGTGATCCCTGTGCATCGCTGGGTGTGACCCAAAAAGCAAAAAAAAAAAAAAAGGATGTTTAATAGGTTGTTTCAGAAAGTTGTCTTTTTTTTTTTCTTTTTGGGTCACACCCAGCAATGCACAGGGGTTGCTCCTAGCTCATGAACTCAGGAATTACTCCTGGCAGTGCACAGGGGACCGTATGGGGTACGGAATGGAACCTGGGTCGGTCATGTGCAAGGCAAATGCCCCACCCACTGTGCTATTGCTCCAGCTCCAGAAAGTTGTCTTTTTTCTTCCATTTACATTTATGAGTGGATATAGAATCTGTGTGTATATTTCATGGATCTCATAATATCTCATACAGAAAATTTATTTATGTAAGCAGTTAAAGATAGACCTTCCCTTTACTTTCTTTTAATTTTAAGTGCATTGTAAAAGAATTGAAATACTCAAATCATGCATAATGCATCCAATCTAAACAGAGAATTAAGAAAACAGTCCAGGGCTGGAGCTATAGTATAGTTGGTAGAGTGTTAGCCTTACACATGGCCAACCCAAGTTCGATCCCCGGCATCTCCATATGGTCCCCTGAGCATTGCTAGGAGTAATTCCTAAGCGTAGAGCCAGCAGTAACCTTTGAGCATGGCCGGTATGACCCAAAACGCCAAAAAAAAGGAAAAAGAAAAAGAAAGAAAACAGTTCAGATCCTGCCTTTGGATTAAAACCCAACTATATTAAGAAAAAATACATATTGGCTCATTTAAATTACACATTTCAGTGTCTCAGTATAATTTAGAGTTGTGGCACCATCACTGCTCACAGTATTGGAATATTTCCATTTAGAAAACACCCTGTAACCTTCACCTGTCACCTGCAGCCCAGCCTTCTCTCCCTCCCCAGGCAGGGCTCATTGCTGGTGGCCTCAAATTGGTGCGGGGTATTGAACCTGGGCCTCCTGCATGCCAGGCTTGTGCTCAGAACTTCGAGCTATCTCACAGGTCCTTGGTATTCGAATTTATTCTCTGAATTAATTGGGAGATTCCACCTCTCTTGGCCTCGTTTATACTATCCACTCTGTCTTCCAGTTTCCTCTTTCTGATTTATCCTACATTGATTCAGCTCTGGTCTTTTATCCCTGAAGCTTTTTCAGTGTTTTGTCATTAATTCTCTTACTTCCTTGGCATTTTTCGTGTAGTCTGTACAAAGCAGGTTAACCTTTAATTTGTATTGTTTTTAGTGAGAGATGTCTTATCTTTTTAATTGTAAGTTTGTCTAAGGAAAAATATTTTTAAAATTATTAATTAAATTTATTGATTTTATTAAATTAAGTTATTGATTTAATTTATTGTTAATAATAGTAATGTTGTATATCCTTGCAAATATTTAGCTTAATTGCTGCTGTAAGAACACTTTTAAATCTTTCATGTATGGAGCAATAGCACAGTGGGTAGGGTGTTTGCCTTGCACTCGGCCGACCCAGGTTCGATTCCCCCGCCCCTCTTGGAGAGCCTGGCAAGGTATCGAGAGTATCCTGCCTGCACAGCAGAGCCTGGCAAGCTACCCATGGTGTATTCGACATGCCAAAAACAGTAACAACAAGTCTCACAATGGAGATGTTACTGGTGCTCCCTCGAGCAAATCGATGAGCAACGGGATGACAGTGACAGTGACACTGACAGTTGTTGAGATAAAATTAAGTACTCTAGAGCATACCAATATATTCTTGTTGGGAGTTCATTTCTTTTTAAATTAAGTTTTTACTGTAAATATTTTTTCAAACAAGAGAAATTGAAAGTTACTTAATCTAACATTGGAGAATTGTTATGTTAAAAATGATACCCCCACTATGGAAAATATCTAAATTTCATTTTATTCACTATGTAGGCAGAACTGGGATTTACAGATAGCTTTATAGCACCTTACCAACTGTTACAGTCTACTGAGGAGGTTTACGGTATCCCATACACATTTCTCAGAGACGTGCTGTTGTAGCCCAGCATAAAAAGTTGCTATGAACAAATTGATTTGGTAAATTTCATTTAGCATTAGATTCCAATATTTATTTCTGTGTCAGTGACTTTATCCTGTCCCCCAAAGGATATGTATGTTCCATGCTGCTTAGTCAAGGTGCTGGGTGACTCACTAGTAGTACAGCAAAGTCAATGACAGGGGTCAGAGAGATGGTATAGGGGTAAGATGTGTATTCCTGCACTGAGCATGGTAATGCCAGGAGTGATGCCTGAACACAGACCCAGGAGTAACCCCTGGATTCTTCTGGACATAGCCCAATACTTCTCCTTTCAAAAATGAGTAAATTCTCCCTCCAACCCGGCCTTTTCCCAGGTAATCAGGAGACTCCCAGCCACGCCTCCCGAGTGCGCCCCTGGTTCCCACGCAGCCGCCGGACTTGGGACCCTTGCCGCCCCCACTTCCCGCCTCCCACCAACCCGGCTTTCCTGGGACCATTGTCCCAGGAGCCCCTGCTAGGAAGAAACGGGGGCGTGGCCTGAAAGGGGCGTGGTCTAAAAAGGGGCGTGGCCTCCTGCCAGAGCTGCCGCCGCTAATGCGGCCGCAGATATTATTTCCTACCTTAGCACATTAGGTATGGTCTTCTTGCTTTGAAAATCGGTTTAACACATCTCATACACTTATGCGAACTAGCCTATTAGCTCTAAGTTTAGAAAAATTATCAGTGAATAAGAGAAGCTTAGCAAAACTTTTGTAAAGACAACTTAGCCTTAAGTCTTCATTAAAGCCCCAACATCAATCAGAAAGAAAAGGCTGAGTGTAAGGAAGACTTCTAGAATAGGAATAAAGCTGCCATCAGAAATAGCACAAACAGAGCCCCTCCTTCTCTCAGCAAGAGGTAGGAGGAATAAACACCTACAAAGTTCCAATCCTATACTTCCATAACAATATGAAGAAGCAGCGAAAATCCCCTCCAGGAAGAGAGGGAGAAGAAAAGATACTAGAAACCTCAAAAGAGGCTCCCAACATCTACGACCTCTCAGATAAACAATTCAGAGAGGAAATATGGAGGAGAGTCGACCTACTCCAAGCAAATATGGAACAGACATCCAATAAATTAAGGGAGGAGATGAATCAAGCGCTGGAACGGTCTACCAAGAAAATACAGGAAGAAATGAGAGCAGAAATGAGAGCAGAAATTTCAAACCTTCGAACGGAAGTCTCACAAATAAAGGAATCGGTAGATGAAATAAAAATCTCACTAGATGCCCTCAACAGTAGAATGACTACAGCCGAAGACAGAATCAGTGATCTGGAAGATGAGCTGCAGAAAGCTTACAGACAACAACAAATCATGGCCAAAGACCTCAAAATGGCTATAGAGCGAATCAGAGCCCTGGGGGATGACTTCAAGAGGAACAACATAAGAATCATTGGAGTACCAGAACCGCAGGGAAGCAACCCCAATGAAAAAAACACAGTCAAAGATATCATTGCTAAGAAATTCCCAGAGCTGGAGAAGGCAGGCATCCAGATACAAGGAGTCCGAAGAGTACCAGCAAAAAGAGACCCGAATAAAAAGACCCCAAGGCATATCATAGTCAGAATGACGGATACCATGGATAGAGACGCAATTCTGCAAGCAGCAAGGTCAAGGAAGGAAATCACATACAAAGGAGCACCCCTCAGATTTACGGCCGATCTGTCAGAAGAAACCCTCCGAGCCCGAAGACAATGGTGGGACATAGTGAAAAAACTCAACGAAATGAATGCCTCACCAAGAATACTTTATCCAGCTAAACTCTCACTCAAACTCGAAGGAACTATACACTACTTCTCGGATAAACAACAGCTCAGGTCCTTCATAGACTCAAAACCAATCTTGAAAGAAGGTCTAAAGGGGCTACTGTAAGACAAGGAGGAGCCCCATAAGAACAACAAATCCCACAGAAAGATGACACAAAACCACATCACAATAATCTCTCTCAATGTCAATGGCCTAAATGCACCTATCAAGAGACACAGAGTGGCTAAATGGATCCGGAAATTAAACCCAACATTCTGTTGCCTGCAAGAAACACACCTGAACAAACAGAGTAAACATAGACTCAAAGTCAAAGGATGGAAAACAATCCTCCAAGCAAACAACCCCCTTAAAAAAGCTGGAGTGGCCATCCTGGTATCCGACAACATAGATTTTAGGATGAAAAAGATCAAAAGGGACAGCAAAGGTCATTTTCTGTTTATCAAGGGATATGTACAACAGGAAGAAATCACACTCTTAAACGTATATGCTCCTAACGAACGACCGGCTAAATATTTAAAACAACTCCTAACAGACTTCAAAGAGGACATCACTAACAGCACAATTGTAGTCGGAGACTTCAATACGGCCTTATCGCCTCTAGATAGATCCACAAGAACAAAACTCAACAAGGAAACACTGACTCTGAAAGAAGAAATTGAAGAGAGAGGCCTAATAGACCTATACAGGGCCTTACACCCCAAAAAGAAAGAATACACATTCTTTTCCAGTGCACACGGAACATTTTCTAAAATAGACCATGTACTGGGCCCCAGAACATACCTCAATAGAATCGGAAAAATAGAAATTGTATCAACCATCTTTTCAGACCAAGATGCGCTGAAGATAGAAGCTAACCACTCACAAACACGGAAAATCAAATCAAACACCTGGAAACTAAACAATTCAATGTTGAACAATGAGTGGGTCAGGAAGGAAATCAAGGAAGAAATCAAAAGATACTTAGAAACTAATGAGAATGAAGACACGAGCTACCAAAACCTATGGGACGCAGCTAAAGCCGTGTTAAGGGGAAAATTTATAGCTCTCCAAGCATTCCTCAGGAAGGAAGAAAGGACCCACATAGATAGCTTGACTTCACGACTCAAGACCTTAGAAAAGGACCAGAAAAAGGACTCCAAACCAGACCGAAGGAAAGAAATAATAAAAATTAGAGCAGAAATTAATGACATCGAAACCAAAAAAACAATCCGAAAGATCAATGAAACAAAGAGTTGGTTCTTTGAGAAAATAAATAAAATTGATAAACCGCTAGCAAGACTCACAAAGAAAGAAAGAGAGAAAACTCTAATAAATCGAATCAGAAATGAAAAGGGGGACATCATAACAGAAACCAGTGAGATTCAAAAGATCATTAGAGACTACTTTGAAGGTCTTTACGCCACAAAAAAGGAGAACCTAAAAGAAATGGATGGATTCCTTGATTCCTACAATCTCCCAACACTGAAGAAAGAAGACCTGGAATACCTGAATAGACCCATCAATGTTAAGGAAATTGAAACGGTAATCAAAAACCTCCCCAAAAACAAAAGCCCAGGCCCAGATGGTTTCACTGGCGAATTCTTCCAAACATTTAAAGAAGACCTATTGCCTGTTTTCCTCAAACGTTTCCAGGAAATTGAAAAAACAGGAACTCTCCCAAACAGTTTCTATGAAGCACATATCTCCCTAATGCCAAAAGCAAACAAAGACACCACTAAGAAAGAAAATTACAGAACAATTTCCCTGATGAACACCGATGCGAAGATCCTCAACAAAATACTAGCAAATAGGATCCAACAACTCATCAAAAAGATCATACATCACGACCAAGTGGGATTCATCCCAGGGATGCAAGGATGGTTTAACATTCGGAAATCAATCAACATAATCCAGCATATCAACAAAAGTAAAGACAAAAACCATATGATCATATCAATAGATGCAGAGAAAGCATTTGACAAGATCCAACATCCTTTCATGATGAAAACCCTCGCCAACATGGGATTTGGAGGAACTTTTCTCAAGATAGTCGAAGCCATCTATCACAAGCCTACGGCAAGCATTATCCTCAACGGGGAAAAACTAAGGGCCTTTCCTCTGAGATCGGGCACAAGACAAGGATGCCCACTCTCACCACTCCTCTTCAATATAGTACTGGAAGTACTTGCGATAGCTATTAGACAAGAAAAAGAGATTAAGGGCATCCAGATAGGAAAGGAAGAAATCAAACTCTCACTATTTCCAGACGACATGATACTATATCTAGAGAAGCCTAAAACCTCTACTAAGAAACTCTTAGAAACAATAGACTTATACAGTAAAGTTGCAGGCTACAAAATCAATACCCAAAAATCCATGGCCTTCATATATGCAAACAATGAGGCAGAGGAAAGGGACATGAAAAAAGCAATCCCATTCACAATTGTGCCCCAGAAAATCAAGTACCTCGGAATCAGCTTAACCAAGGAAGTAAAAGACCTTTACAAAGAAAACTACAAAACGCTACTCCATGAAATCAAAGAGGACATGAGGAAATGGAAACATATACCCTGCTCGTGGATAGGGAGAATCAATGTTGTCAAAATGGCAATACTCCCTAAAGCATTATACAGATTCAATGCGATCCCAATATGTATACCCATGACATTCTTCAAAGAAATGGATCAAGCAATCCTAAAATTCATATGGAATAACAAACGTCCAAGGATAGCTAAAACAATTCTTGGGAAAAAGATGATGGGAGGCATCACCATCCCCAGCCTCAATCTTTACTACAAAGCAGTAACAATTAAAACAGCATGGTACTGGAACAAAGGCAGAGCCGTAGACCAATGGAACAGGGTGGAATATCCCTACACACAACCCCAAATGTATGATCATCTAATCTTTGATAAGGGAGCAAGAGATGTGAAGTGGAGCAAGGAAAGCCTCTTTAACAAATGGTGCTGGCAAAACTGGACAACCACATGCAAAAAAATGGGTTTAGACCTTGACCTGACACCATGCACAAAAGTCAGATCAAAATGGATTAAAGACCTCAACATTAGACCACAAACCATAAGGTACATTGAAGACAAGGTCGGCAAAACCCTCCACGATATTGAAGATAAAGGTATCTTCAAAGGTGACAGGGAACTAAGCAATCTAGTAAAAACAGAGATCAACAAATGGGACTACATTAAACTAAAAAGCTTCTGCACCGCAAGATATACAGTGACCAGAATACAAAGACTATCCACAGAATGGGAAAGGATATTTACACAATACCCATCAGATAAGGGGTTGATATCAATGGTATATAAAGCACTGGTTGAACTCTACAAAAAGAAAACATCCAACCCCATCAAAAAATGGGGCGAAGAAATGAACAGAAACTTTACCAAGGAAGAAATACGAATGGCCAAAAGGTACATGAAAAAGTGCTCTGCATCACTAATCATCAGAGAGATGCAGATCAAAACAACCATGAGATACCACCTCACACCACAGAGACTGGCACACATCCAAAAGAACAAAAGCAACCGCTGTTGGAGAGGATGTGGGGAGAAAGGGACCCTTCTACACTGCTGGTGGGAATGCCGGCTAGTTCAGCCCTTTTGGAAAACAGTATGGACGATTCTCAGAAAACTAGAGGTTGAGTTCCCATTTGACCCAGCAATACCACTGCTGGGAATATATCCCAGAGAGGCAAAAAAGTACAATCGAAACAACATCTGCACATGTATGTTCATCGCAGCACTGTTTACAATAGCCAGAATCTGGAAAAAACCCGAATGCCCCAAAACGGATGACTGGTTGAGGAAACTTTGGTACATCTATACAATGGAATACTATGCAGCTGTTAGAAAAAAGGAAGTCAAGAATTTTGTAGTTAAGTGGATGGGCATGAAAAGTTTCATGCTGAGTGAAATGAGTCAGAAAGAGAGAGACAGACATAGAAAGACTGCACTCATCTATGGTATATAGAATATCAGAGTGGGAGACTAATACCCAAGAACTGTAGAAATAAGTACCAGGAGGTTGACCCCATGGCTTCGTGGCTGGCCTCACGTTCCGGGGAAAGGGCAACTCAGAGAAGCGATCACCAACTACATTGTAGTTGAAGGCCATGTGGGGGAAGGGAGTTGCGGGCTGAATGAGGGCTAGAGACTGAGCACAGCGGCCACTCAACACCTTTATTGCAAACCACAACAGCTAATTAGAGAGAGAGAACAGAAGGGAATGCCCTGCCACAGTGGCAGGGTGGGGTGGGGGGGAGATGGGATTGGGGAGGGTGGGAGGGACGCCGGGTTTACGGGTGGTGGAGAATGGGCACTGGTGAAGGGATGGGTTCCCGAACTTTGTATGAGGGAATTATAAGCACAAAAGTGTATAAATCTGTAACTGTACCCTCACGGTGATTCTCTAATTAAAAATAAATAAATTATAAAAAAATGATTAAATTATGAATTATTTTAAGTTTAGAAAAGTATTGTTGACTTATGGAATTGCTGCAGATTTTTAGGAACTGGGGATATATTCAGGGCCTCAGGCTCCCCATTTGCTGTTACTCCCAATGTCATGGAAAAAACACTTTCAGTGTGACTTGTTTAGAAGACTGTTCTCAGTGAAAGACTATTCACCTATGAGAATTTAATGTTAAATATTACAAATGAGGATTGATGTGGTATTCAGGATATAAAAATACATGTTCAATATAACGTAGCTTCCTCTATATTTGTATTTTTTTTCACCTGGAGGGGGTCACAACTAGCAATGCTCAGGGCTTACTCCTGGGTCCACACTCAGGAATTACTCCTGGCAGTGCTCAGAGAACTGTATGGTAAGCCAGAGATTGAATCCGGGTCAAGTGCATGCAAGACAAGCACCCTACCCACTGTACTCTCCATCCAGTTCCTCTTTCTCTGTTTTTGACAAGCTTGTAAGTCTGTGTACTTTTTTGATAGAACATGATTTGTGTTAGAGTTAGAAGAGAGGTTGGCAAACTTGGCTGTCAAGTGCCAGGTAAGAAATCGTCCTGGCTTGGGGCTGAAAAGGTTTCTGATTGACCTGGCTTGACTTGGCATGAAAGTGGCAGGAAACAATAGGCAGATGAAGAATGTGGTAATAAAAGTTTCAGTTATTGAAGCAGGTGATGGTAGATTGGTTCTAGATGACTAGTAAAGTTTTTATCCTTCCTTTTTTCAGTTGCAAGAAGTCCAAGGTCAACATACAAAGGCCATAAGATGTGTTGAGAAGATGAAAGACCACGTGCAAAAGTGGTCTTCGAGCAGCACATGCAGTAATGAGTATTCGTAAAGTAGATTAGCAGTGTGCTATGAGAAATGTGTCCGTTATGATGCAGTTGACATAGCTGCTCAGCTGGGTAAAAATTGCAGCTCTGAGCTATTTAAGTTCCTAGTTTGTCTACATCCTCTCTGAATTCTGCATATTATCTAAAAAGAATTTAGAAAAGTGGCATGATTAACCAAATCATCTACTTTTTATTTTATTTATTTAATTTTGGTTTGGGAGTCTCACACAACATTATTCAGGGCTTACTCCTGGCTCTGTGCTCAGGGATCACTCCTGACGGTGTTCAGGGTACTCCTGTGGGGTGGCAGGGATCAAACTAGGATTGGCTACATGCAAGGCCTTACCCACTGCAGTATCTATCTAGCTCCAATCATCATCTTTTTAAATTTTAAGAATTTTCTCTAATTGTACCTTTAGATGTTTGTTTGAAATTATGTACGTTTTTAGAACCTCTGTGTAAAAATAAGTATTTTTCAAACCATGTACTTTAGGCTTGAAATTGAAAATGGCAAGTTAAACATTACCGTCCCAAAACAAGCATCCAAAATTGAACAGCTTCAAAAAAATCCAATAAGTACAAGTTCGGTGACTCAGTCTATTAATTTCTGTCATGCTGCAAAATAATTTTTATGTTTCTTAGTCGTATATAAGAATATTTGTACACACTGAAAAATTTTGTTAATTATAATATTTCACATTGATGATTCTTATTACTAGTTATCATGCATTTAGGTAATCATGATCTTTCTTTTTGTCTTTTTTTGTTGTTGTTTTGGGAGGGAACCACACTGGCGGTGCTCAGGGCTTATTCCTGACATGCAAGACAAGCCTTGCCCTTGCCTCTGTATTACCACTTGGCCCCTGGTCACACTGTTTTTAACTAAAATTTTGCTACAGAAATCATCAATTTTGTGGCTAGAGATATAATTTTATTCTCTTACATATGACTAGTCAGTTGTTTCTGTATCTTTTGTTGAAAGCTATCCTTGTTCCTTATAATTGTGTGACATTCTTGTTGGAAACCAGTTTACCATATATATGATGGCTTATTTTTGAATTTTTACACATTGATACACATGTACTTCTCCACCCCTTTCCCCCACGTGAATATTTTGAGAACTCTGCTACTGATCATGCATGTTGCCAGTTGCCTTGCATAATAATCAAGTGTCACTGTGGCAGAATGTTATTAATTCTGTTTTTGTGGATACATTTTTAGTCTGATGTAGTCCCACTTGTTTATTGTTTTGCTTTTGTTACTTTGTTGTTTTTCATTTTGTGTTTTTGGGCCACACTTGGCAGTGCCAAAAGTTACTCCTGCCTCTGCACTCAGGAATCATTCCTGGTGGTGCTTAGGGGACATATGGGGTACAAGTAAAATGCCTTATCAACATTGTACTATCGCTCTGGCCTTGGTTGCCTTTATTTTTGCTATCAACTCCCAAAAATCATCCTAAGATCTATGCCAGAGGGTTGGTTTATGATTTAACAGAGTTAGTTCCTTCTTTCTTTCTGGGTCACACCCAGCTATGCACAGGGGTCTTTCTTTCTTTCTTTCTTTTTTTCTTTCTTTCTTTCTTTCCTTCTTTCTTTCTATCCTTCTTTCTTTCTTTCTCTCTTCCTTTCTTTTCTTTCTTCTTTCTTTCTTTTCTTCCTTCCTTCTCTTTCTTTCTTTCTTTCTTTCTTTCTTTCTTTCTTTCTTTCTTTCTTTCTTTCTTTCTTTCTTTCTTTCTTTCTTTCTTTCCTTCTTTCTTTCTCTCTCTCTTTCTCTCCTTCTTTCTTTCTGGGTCACACCCGGCGGCGCGCAGGGGTTATTCCTGACTCTGCACTCAGGAATTTCTCCAGGCGGTGCTTGGGGACCATCTGGCATGCTGGGGATTGAACCCGGCTTGGCAGCATGCAAGGCAAACACCATACCCTCTGTGCTAGCGCTCCAGCCCGGACATTTGTGATTCCTTGTGATTCTTCTGATCAGCCCATTAAAAAAACAACAAGCTTCAAACGGGCCTAGAATTTTTCAGTGTTTAGTGTTTTCCTCTGCTTGCCTATTGTGCAATCTTAATATTCATTAAGATGTCCTGGGGAAAGAGTGGGTCTCACTATAGCCCCTTCTGGATTATTGTAGCCAAGGGGAGCAAGTTTAGGAGAAGCTTTGAAGGGACTTGAGAAGTTTAGAACAATCTGTCTTCATTGATGAAAAGTGAGACGTTAGGCCATCCCGAATTCGAGGAGTTTTGGATGATCTTCCTAAATATGTGTTGTGGTGCAGGGCAGTCTAAAACTGAGCAACTAGGCATTGACAGAGTCCTTAAGTTCATTAGAGAGTGACCACACATCTCAAGGAATAGCAGCTCGAACTCTCCCCGACGGGTGGGGATCCTTGAATTCAGGAATAGCTGACAATGGACTGTTTCTGGCTGTTGGCAAGAAGGGACTCCTTGAGTCAGGCCCCTTGGAATAGATTCTGCGCGGGAACCCAGAGGCGACTGCAACCTGACTGAGCCTAGGCAAGTGGGGGCCCAGGCAGGGTGGCTAGGCGGCTGTCCTGAGCAAGTTTAGCGAGCAGTGAGTCCCTCACCTGCTCCTCGGCAGGTGTCACCCGCACTTGCCCGCCTTGCCCGAAGCACCTGGGCTAAGACGCTGAGGTCAAGTCACCTGTGTGGTGCCTCCGAAAAATCTCCCAGAAGCTGCCTCCCGCGCTGGATTCCCAGGGACCTGCTCCCACCCCCCAACTCCAGGACCGCATCTGGGTGCACGCCCCACCCGCAGGAGAGCGGCCTGGAGGGTGGCGGCGGGCTGGGCTGCAGTGCTCCGGAGCCTCGGTGCACCGCGGGCGGGAGGGCGCGGAGGGCGGGAAGCGAGTGGGAGACGCTGAAGGAGTAGGAGCTGAAGGAGGCGGACGGGAAGACCGCTCGGAGCCTGGCCGCCGCCACGCGAGGCTGCCAAGCTCCACGCCACGACTCTGCGCGGAGCTCGCGGGCGGTGGCCGCGCTGCGGGCCCTGCTCAGCGCTGCTGCGCGGGCGTCCACGCGGTGTGTCCACCCAGCCCTGCGGCCGCGACGCTGTACGCTCTGCTCTCTGCGGTCTGCGTTTCTCCACCGCAAGACTTTCTCCAAGAGCTGACCGGCAGGGGCAGCCTCACGGACGTGCCCGTGGCACCCTAGGTTGCGGGGTGGAACCTTGGTGCTGTGTGGGGACGTCTCCCCTCTACTCTGAGGACCTTTGACCTCTGCGTGCAGGAGCGCATGCGCACTGGGGTCAGTGGCAGGTGTCCCTGCGGGCGTGGTCATAGGCGCCTACGTGCACTGGTGTCACAATTAGTTGGCTACAGGTAACTGTGTGCTGAGCTACCCACGCTTCAGAACCTCACCGCTCACAAGTGGGGAGGAGACCGACTGGTTGATCCAGAGATTGTTGGAGCTCAGGGAAACCCAGAGCAGCGAACTTTCCTTTTATTTCTTTCTTTCTTACTTTTTTTTTCTGTCTTTTCTCCCCCTCCCCTTCCCTCTCTCTTCTTTCCTCCCCCTCCCTCTTCCTTCCTCTCCCCTCCCTCCTCCTTCCTCCCACCTCCCTCCTCTTTCCTCCCACCTTCCTCCTCCCTCCCCCCCCTTTTCTTCCTTCTCCTCCTTAACCTTGTATGAAGGTATTTGGAAGAAGCCTCAGTCTTCATGAAGAAGATATTTAGGTTCTGTTTTCCTCCAAGAGAGGATGAGGACCTGCTGTCCTACAGCCTGCGGTGGGAAGATCTGAGAAAAATTCATAAGGCAGTAGTAAATGGTGAATTAACTAAACTTCACAGGAAGATCAGCAGCAGGAGGTGGAACATAAATGAGAAAGATCAAATGGGCAGGTAAGTGTGGCCCGAGGTTTACCTGGAGAAGACTCTACACCCTGGAAGCTTCCTTTCGCCAGGCTGGGGGTCTTGGAGCAGAGCCCCGGCTGTTGACCAGGGCCCCCTGAGACTGACTTGTCTTCAGCGCTGGGGCAGCCCCTCCTGAGGTGGGGTGCTGCCTAGAGGCTGCCTTTAGGAGCCACAAGAAAGATGTTGGTTGCTTGTGAGCTGCTCCACTGACTCCTCCCCTGTGCTTTCTACAGGGTTTCACTACTGTCTATAGTAACAGAAAGAAACGGATGTAACTGCAGCATGTATTCTTGGCGTGCATACTTTAAACGATAATGTTTTATGCGGGAGAAAAGTCTATTTTACACAAAAGAACTCAACAGTTAGACTAAACTGCTCTTCAGTAGGAAGCTTGGCACTGGGGCAGGGGTGAGAGGGATCCGTCACAGAAGGGAAACTAGGACAATGGGAGAGGGGAATAGTGCCTGCCACAGAGGCAGTTTGGGGGTTGGGAGGAAACTTGGGAACAATAGTGGAGTGTGGTGGGCACTGGTGAAGATATGGGTGTTGTAACAATATTAGCATGAAACTCAATCGTAAATATCTTTGTAACTTTGTTATTCAGTTAAAAAAAGAAAACAAAAATGTCTCATTAAAAAACAAGAGGAACGTGTGTCATTATTTCCAATACCAGTTACCACCAAAGTGTCTATATTGCAACTCTGTTCTTCTCTGAGGCGGGATGATGGCTGAATGCTGTTCTTGAATGAGATGAAGTAGGTTCTCATGCTGTGAGCTCTTCCTGGATTTATGACTGTTATATAAACCACGCAAGATGATCAAGGATTGAAAATTATTTGAGCTACATATACTCTGTATTTCAGTGAAACCAAGGCAATGATTGCATAGTACATTCTCAAGAACATTTTGTGCTCTGAGTTCCTGCATACAGCTTGGTAACTTACAGCTTAAAGATAGAAAAAGAGTTGGAATGGTACAGAAAGTGTACAGTGTTTGTTAGGGTTCAGATTTAGAAACCGTTGATATTATAGATAAGTAAGAAAGAATGGATCATTTGCAAATTACTGCTAGGTAGAGCAAACCGGATAGATAATAATCTCAAAAAATACTGCCAAGGTCAGAGAGATAAGACAGGGTGTAAGGCAGTTGCTTGGCATTTACTTGCCTGCTCAGAACTGATTCCTAGTACCATATGCAGTGCACACAGCACGGTCAGGACTGATTCTGGAGCACACTAAGGGAAAACTGATGTTGCTCAAAAACAAAAACAAAAAATTATAAAGTTCCAGATGAATCGAGAGGAAAGTATTACACAAAAATATGAGTCCCAAAACAAAAGCCTACATATAAGATTAATGTTGATGTTAAGCAGTGTCTTAAGAATGCTTTCAACAGAATTTTGAAAACTGACATACATAAATATGAAAATCCTCTGAACATCTGCTAGTATTATCAGAATGTGACGCTGTAGATACAAATATCTACACAACCTATTCATATCAGTAAAAAGATAACTTCATTTTTCAGAATCCTCAGGAGTTGAGAAAACAAATAACTTTAATTTGAAATCCTTCCAAGTGCTTTTTTGCATATTAGAGTTGTCTAACAGGAAAATCTATTTCATATCCAAGGTGGGAAAAGGAAGTTGAGATCAAAGTAGAATCAAATAATTTTTCCACAAATTTAAGTTGAGAACATTGGGAAATGCCATACTAATACTACAATTTGACGGTTAAGTTGTACTGTATAGATTACCACTTGGCTATAAGCATCACATTTGAAATTTAATGTGATTGAATTTTACCATTTAATTATATTCTTTCTAAAATATTTTTAGGAAGCTGATATTCATTTAAAATATCTTTAGTAAAGGGGACCTATTCTTCTCAGTATTGCTGAAAATATTAGTGTGTTGAGAATTCACATGATGGATTTTCTTTTCTTTTTGGGTCACACCCGGGGTTACTCCTGGCTCTGCATCTCAGGAATTGCTCCTGGCAGTGCTCGGGGGACCATATGGGATGCTGGGAATCGAATCCGGGTCAGCCCCATGCAAGGCAAAGGCCCTACCTGCTGTGCTATTGCTATAGCCCTAAGAATTCACATAATGGATTTTGATGAATTTTTTATGCATTATTTAGCATAGATCAAAATTATCAGTTTGATTAAATGTACTGACAGCCAAGACAATGTACTTTTCTCTCTTTCTTCCTTTCTTTCTTTCCTTCTTCCTTTCTTTTTTCTTTCTTTCCTTCTTTCTTTCTATCCTTCTTTCTTTCTTTCTCTCTTCCTTTCTTTTCTTCCTTCCTTCTTTCTCTTTCTTTCTTTCTTTCTTTCTTTCTTTCTTTCTTTCTTTCTTTCTTTCTTTCTTTCTTTCTTTCTTTCTCTTTCTTTCTTTCTTTCTTTCTTTCTTTCTTTCTTTCTTTCTTTCTTTCTTTCTTTCTTTCTTTCTTTCTTTCTTTCTTTCTTTCTTTCTTTCTTTCTTTCTTTCTCTTTCTTTCTTTCTTTCTTTCTTTCTTTCTTTCTTTCTTTCTTTCTTTCTTTCTTTCTTTCTTTCTTTCTTTCTTTCTTTCTTTCTCTCCCTTCCTTCCTTCCTTCCTTCCTTCCTTCCTTCCTTCCTTCCTTCCTTCCTTCCTTCCTTCCTTCCTTCCTTCCTTCCTTCCTTCTCTTTCTTTCTTTCTTTCTTTCTTTCTTTCTTTCTTTCTTTCTTTCTTTCTTTCTTTCTTTCTTTCTTTCTTTCTTTTTTGTCCCCACCTAATGCGGCTCTATGGCTCTGACTTTGCTCTGGAAAACATATGTGGTGCCAGGGATCAAAGCAGGGAAGGCCTTGCACAAGGCAAGCATCTTTCTACCCTTTCCCTTTTCTCTAGTCCAGTAATAGTCAAGTAATAATCTTTTGTCACTGAAATTTTGGGTTCATACCTGGCTGTGTGCTCGGCTTCCTCCCTGTTCTGCTTTGAGATCTCATTCCTGGCGGTTCCTCAGGGGACTATGTACGGTGCTGGGTTTCTCACATGCAAGGCAAACTCCCTACACACTTTTATTTTCTATCCCACAATAATAATCTTTTATTAGACAAAACCATTCCCTGAATATGAAACCTTACAGATTTTACTTCTATTTCTTTTTTTTTGAGGGGAATAATCCTTTTGTTATTATCTTTTGAACTTTCATGTTTGTAATAACAAATCATGATTCATTTCGGTGCTAACATTTTTTTTCTTTAGTGTAGGTAGCTATTACAGTGTTTAGGGCACATGACTTGTATACAGAGGACTCTGGTTGGATCTGCACAAGATTTTATGAGCACCTCCAGGTGAGGCCCTGGAAGCCCCATACGAACAGCATTGTATGGGTAATCCCTGGCACTGCAGGACCTAGGCAGCTCCACATCCTCTGACTTTCTCAGTTCGCCACTCTTCTGGTTGGGCTAAGAATTGTTGGCACTGGTCCTTGTGTCTCCTGAGGACCCCTTTGGAGAGTAACTTCCAGCCCTCCCAGATATTTTTGTTACTTCTAATAATCTTAAGTTTTTATTTGCCATTTTAAAAAATCTGTGAATTCAGAATCTATGTATCTTATTTCTCTCTCAAATATATATCTCTAAATTAATATATAGAGAATACATGTAATATGTATTCTTTATATATAAATTCTAGTTTCTCTCATTATTATTAAGGAAATACTCTGGGGTAAGAGTAAGAAGAGAAATCTTACTACAGAGTAATGTAATAATGAAAATAAGAATAACTTTCCATCTTTAGCTTTTTCTTAAAGATTGTAGGATGCTGACTCTCTCCTATGTTATAGGGTGCCATTTTAGGTGTGTGTGCAGAATTTTTGTATGCATCTATTTAATTATAGGGCTGTTTTATTTAAAGAACTTTATTTACTAGCATATGTAACCAGCTCTGTATTATTTAATAGTGCTGTGAAAAAGTAAATATAAATGATCAATCTAATTGCTCAAGTAGGTTTTACATTTAAAAGTTATTGTAATTTTCTTTAGTTATTTTTTTGCAACATTTGGCAGTGCTCAGGGCTTACTCCTGGCTTGGCCCTCCGGGATCACACCTTGTGTGGGTTGGTGGACCCTATGGGAAATTGGGGATGGAACATGGGCTGGCAAAAAACGACCGACTGTACGATCTCTCCAGTCCAAAACATGCTTGACTCTATACAAGTTCATTTTTTCCAAATCTTAACCTAGCTGCCTCAGCACACTTGACAGATATGTTGCTCAAGCTTATTGTTCCAAACACCCAGCTTGTGTTCTGAAGATTCAGGTCAACTTCACCTGCCTAACAAGGCACCATATAAGTAAAAAAAAAAAAGGTATTACTGGACCAGGTGACATTTCCAGAACCAGTCATTGAGATAGAAATAATATGTACTTATAACTGAACTCATCCATTCGTTTGATTTTTGGCTTCATCATTTCTAACATGAATTGATCATAGCAGACATTCATTCTTCTCTCTCAGGACACTTAAATCCGTAAAAACTTCATGTTGCACCCTCTGAACACCATCTGAGCATGGTGGGAATTTTAAGATTCAAATACTATTAGGAACATATCTCAGTTGAAGTGTTTTTCTTCTTCATGTCGGTAGCATTTCTGATGATAAGAAGTTTTCTACGTTAATTGTCATTTGTCCTTTTGTAAACTTCAAATTGTACTAAATAATAGGACTGGCATTAGAAATATGTGATTTCTATATCATCAGTACTTCAAACATTGAGTTAAATAAGTCATGCCTATTGGCACAAATCCTAAATTTCCTTCAGCTTGAATATTTTTGAAAACTAATAATAATTGCTTTTATTTTCTCTTTTCATTCTTTACTTTTCAGTTCTCTTTACTACAGAGATTTTAAGGACCACAATTTATTAGAATGTCAACCATAGGACTAAAATGGAATGAAACTTGTGTTGCTGTATTTTATATGAAATCTGGAACTGTGGACCATGTCATATCCCATTTTTTAAAAAAAAATTTTAATTTACTTTTTATCAGCTTGTTCACAACTGTTCATTACATTTAATATTCAAACACCAATCCCACCACCATCGCACTTTTCACCGCCATATTTTGAACATTTCCATCCCAAATCCTAAACCGTGCCTCCCAAACCAGAACCGAAACAATTATTTTTGTATCGATTATTATGAATCATCCACTAAAAACGGTCCAATAAAGTTTCCTTAGTGGCAAGTGTGTGCAGATTGTTGTATTTCAACCTGGAAACATTAAGCCTTTGAATTACTGCCAGGTTTGTTAAACCTAACCAAATGTTGAGTGCTAATCTTGGTACATCAGTGCTGTAGTGTACGAGAGGTCAGAAATTCTAAACCTTAGAATACAGCTGTCCAGCAGATTTACTCCGTGTGAGGTTCTGGAGTATGAGTCTCTGGATCATGTCCGTTGATGAGATTCTATGGTGCCAGGGGCAGTTTGTGGATGTGACTGCCAAACTACTGGTAACCTTGGGAGATGGGTGGGAGGAGGCCATTCCTGCTCCGAGGGAGCTTAGACATTTCAATCACAGATCCCACTTACTGTTTTTTTCTGAAGAATCATTCATGGGTGAGGCTTGTCTGAGCCTGTGGATAGCAACCATGAGCATGGTGCGGACTGAGTACTGGAGGTTTTTGCTTGCCTGGGCTTTGTTCGGGCATGGAGGAAAACTCACTAACTCCCGCCCCCTCCGAGTTGCCCTGGTGAAGACTGTCCCATTTCTCTAGACACCAATGAGATATGTTTTCACTCCTGGCAATTATAGTAACATGTTATGGATTACTAATATTCAAATTCAAGATAGTGAGGAAAACAAACCTCTTAGAAAATAGTGTTATTTCTCTTCCCTAACACCTCTGCAAGTAGATATAATCGGATCATTTTTCTCAACAGGCATATGTCTGTAATGGCAAATAAAAGAATCTAAATAATCTTGTGGAGCTCTTGATGTTAGAAACTGTCGAAACACAATAGCATTTTTCATCTAAGCATTAGAATACTGTTTTCTAAGAGGACTACTCTTTGTATGACCATTTTCTTCATGAGAGGTGGAGGCCCAAGAAGAGAGCAGACAGAGTTCTGGGACTTTGCTAGCTCCCAGCATCTCCCCCTGGCTGGGTGCTGGATGGACTGCTTTGTGCTCAGGTCCCTGGAGGCCTCTTAGGCACCACCCTCCACTGCCCCACCACTGCCATCCCCCAGATTAGGGACTCTTAACATTTGCGGTCAGCTCTAATTCTCAATACCCAGGTGTGTGCTTCCTGGAATCAAGTATTTTCTCGCCCCCCCACTCTCTTTTTGTGGCCAGGCCAGACAGACATCCTTGTGCATCCTGCTAGCGTGTGCACTCGAAAGTAGTACTGAATATACTCCTCATAGTGGACCACATGGGATGTGACAGTCCTAATTCATGGACAGTGTACATTCATAAATCTCAGTTACTAGAGTGACTTCTTGAAGATCACTTGTCATATTCACATAGCACTCCATCATAAAGGGAATCTGAACAACGGAGCTATTAACAGTAGCTCTCTGGTATAAACGATTGAGCAGATCAGTTCTTAACTGGGAATCTAAACCTCTGCCATTAGTACATATAACATTCAAAGTACAATGGGGAAAGAAAGAAATTCAACTGCAGTGTCAGAGCCAGAAATTCAGGCAAACCCTCAAGCCCATCAAAAGTGTGCAACCTGGCCCACGAGGACCAGAAATCAACACTCAAAGCATTGGCAATTGAAATGTAGCAAGCACTTGCCAGTGAAGTTACAAGCAATTAAACCAACTCATAGAAAAACGGATTCAGAGGATGACATTTCCTACCATAGGGGACAACATGAGAAGTCGGGGATCAAACCTGGATTGGCTCTTTGATCCCCAACATTTCGAGGCAAGCACACATCGCACTGTAATATCTCTCCCCCCTGGGGACAGCTTGCTCTTTATGTTTTCACTTATACAATGTAATGACTTCTTATATCCTCCAATGTTTATTGCAATTCCTTAGGACTGCCCTGCACGTGGCCTGTGCAGTTGGCAATCTGGAAGTAGTCAAATTACTACTGGAAAACAAAAACAACTGCTTACTGAGTCCTCGGGACAGCTTCAAGAGGACACCCCTGATCAAGGTATGTAGTAGTGAAATCTGTCGGGGTGACATTGAATTTATTTATTCATTCAGAATAAGCATGACTATGTATCATTTATATGTAACTGTAGTAAAACCTGCAGAGTGAAGAATTTGAATCATGAGAACTTACCATCTGCTCTTGGTATGATCTTTACAGGCTGTCCAATGTAATAACATCACTTGTTCACAATTTCTGCTTGAACATGGGGCAGATCCCAATTTTCTGGATAT
>NC_073308.1:25745209-25756229 GCF_027595985.1 Sorex araneus | reverse complement strand
TTTCTTTCTTTCTTTCTTTCTTTCTTTCTTTCTTTCTTTCTTTCTTTCTTCCCTCCCTCCCTCCCTCCCTCCCTCCCTCCCTTCCTTCCTCCCTTCCTCCCTTCCTCCCTTCCTCCCTCCCTCCCTTCCTTCCTTCCTTCCTTCCTTCCTTCCTTCCTTCCTTCCTTCCTTCCTTCCTTCCTTCCTTCCTTCCTTCCTTCCTTCCTTCCTTCCTTCCTTCCTTCCTTCCTTCCTTCCCTGGCTCTACACTCAGCATTTACTCCTGCTAGTGATTGTGGTTCATATTGGATGCCAGGAATCAAAACAGGTCAGCCACATGTATGGCAAACATTCTACCCGCTGTACTGTCACTCCAACCTCTATTTTCCTTTTTTCACAAAGAGAAATTCTTTATGCCAGCCTGAGAGTCCATGGTTCCCTGAACATTTTGGTATAGGGCCCAGGTCCTGTGATGTGTAGATCAAGTGAACTTCAGGCACAGAGTGACAGTGGGCAGGTGGCTCTGTATCTACACCAGTGAGGGACTTGGGACTGTCTATCAGTACTAACTCTCCATGCACTTTCTTGGGTGATCAAGATGGGCCATGCAGGAAGACAAGGCTGCTTCCATGCTTCTTCACCACCTACAGCACCTACATTACTAGGCAAGCTCACTAGGAGTTATGTGGCCTGCAACAGATCTTAAGTATTTCTGGGGTACAGCTCCTAAGCACGGAGTCAGGAATAGACCGAAGCAAAAGTGGTGTGGATAAAACAAAGCAAATACTTCAAATTTATTTAATGGGTCTAAACGGGAGAAACTGATAGTTGTATCTTCTAGAGAAGAGAAATAAGGGATAGCATTCTAGAAATTCTACTAAAAAACAAACAAACAAAAAAACACTTTTCTTTTTTTTGATGAATTTGGTTTTTGGGCCACATTCATCAGTGGTGGTCAGAGTTTACGCCTGACTCTGCACTTAGGTACCACTCCTGGTGGGAATTGGAGGTCCATTTAGAGTCCTGGGGGTTCAAATCTGGGTAGACTTCGTACAAAGCAAGCACCCCACTTGCTGTACAATTTCTTTGACCCTTAAAGGAAACTTTTCAATTCTCAATATTTCACTTTTGGATCCTTCTGTGACCAGATGCGTATTTTGTTTGTTTGCTTGCTTGCTTATTTGATTGGGTCCATCCCTAACTCTAGCAGTTGAATTGGCCTCAATTCTGTTTTGACAAGTGTCAGATCCCCCAGATTAAAGGCTCAACCCTATACAGCTGCTCTCTCCCACAACTGCTGAATTATCAATCAGAAATCAACATTGTCACTTGTACTTCTGACAGTCTTGCTGCAAATAGGAGGTTTCCACATCTCCATGTTTAATTTTGCAGAATGGCCCACAGGAGTCAGGAAAATAATTCTTTTTATTAGATTAGTGGCTTTTATCAAAGTATACAAGCCAGAAGTGATTAGACAAGAGACTCTTGGGACAAGTATGGGGGAGGGTTGAGGATTTCCCAAGCCCTCTTCAGACACATTCTTTTCCCCATGTTCATTGTTACAAGAGCAATTTTTACCAGCCTGGAAGACTTTTGTTCAGCAGTTCATGAATCAGACAGCATCTAATCTATTGGAAAGAATGAAGAACTCTCCCAAATGAACCAAAATGAGGAAGTGTTTTAGTCAGAGAAATGGGGGTGTGGTGGGGTCCTGGTACTGAATGTTGAAAAAATATGTTGTCCGAAGCCGAAATCAGCCCAAAGGCTTCCAGGCCTTTTGAGGCACAGGACACATCTCAAGAGTGCAGCCAGGATAACCACTAAGATGCAGAATTCCAGGCCCGAATCATGGCTGGACCCTTCCTAGGGGTCCTGGAATAAAAAGGCCACTTAAAGAATATATGAAAAATATACCATCAGTAATTCCATGCTCACCCCCTTGGCAACCAACTGGCAAAGGACTTTGGAGACAGTTTAAGAAAATTTTGGACTAATTTGGCAGAGGTAAGGATCACAGTTACCCTCCTCTACCCCTGAGATGTGCATTTTCTTACTCTACAGTATATTCGCCCATTCCTCCTTGGGATGTGAACTTTTGTTTCCACTCTGGAGATGTCCCTGATGTCTCTGGAGCATGTAGTTCTCACTTTTCCTTACTTTATGTCCAAAATAAAGTTGTTTTACTGCACTGTTCAGCTCTTTCTAAAGCTCTTTTCTATAAGGGACCTGGAATGCCTGGTAAGAATTTGGATCTGACTTTCCTCCCAGGAGCAATTCCTCACTCCCGACTGGGTTTCCTGGTTCCCTGAGAAATGAGGTGGCAGGGATCTTTTCCCATGCTAGGCAGAACCAGGGAATCCAGATGCAGTACAAAGATTGCCTTGTGGGGCTGGTGAGACGTGAGGTCTGTACAGGGCAGGGATTGAGGGTAGACTCATCAGTCCTAGAGAGTCAGGCACTGCCCCGGGTGCTCAGATGGCTAGAGAGGGATGGATGGAGAGGAAGTAGCAGATTTCTTTCTTACTTTATATAAGCTATCTGGGAAACTTACTCCTTCAATGGGGGTGTCACTTCTTCCACCAATAGCAGAAGTCATGACGGTCGCTCTTAGGTTGAGTATTCACGCAAGGATAGTTCCCCTCTATGGAACAAAGGAAAATCTTGATGCAAGTCAGGTAAACAATCATTGTCACTGTATCACTGTCATCCATTTGCTCACTGATTTGCTCGAGCACGCACCAGTAATGTCTCCATTGTGAGACTTGTGGCTATTGTTTTTGGCATATCAAATACGCCACAGGTAGCTTGCCAGGATTTTTCAATCCTGCAGGCGAGATACTCTTGGTAGCTTGCTGGGCTCTCAGAGAGGGACAGAGGAATCGAATCTGGGTCAGCTGTGTGCAAGGCAAATGCCCTACCTGCTGTTCTATCGCTTCAGAGGTAAACAATAGGTGCTAATTGTTTGGCCTAAGCCTCCAGTTCCTATGAATAAAATACCTAACATAGACAATTACATTTTGCTATGCTCATATAGGGCAGTCAAAGTATCTCTTTAGGACCTAAACTACTTTAATATTACCAATCCCAAAACTCTACAAACCTAATTTTTTTTAGTGTCTATTCCATACCCATTGTCAATTAATTCATAGAAATGTATTGATTCAGCCACCAGCTCCCTCCGCTTTCCAGATGCAACATGAGAGAAAGTGATGTCTCTAGTTATTTGAGTTTGTGCATCTGCCAAGTCTAAGAATTTGCCACAATAAAATAATACACTAGTAGTTAATTTAATAGGGGCTTCCTACTAGCTGTCAAGTCTTCTTTACTTCAATCACTTTGAACATTCCCAGGATTTTAGGGCCTCAGTCAAGGAACAGGTTGAATAACAAAAATATATTTCATTTTGCAAATCACACTATCCAAAATTTGGGTTGTCAAGACTCCAGCAGATTATGATTGCCCCAATATATCTAAGATTTTAAGTAAGCTCCATCATTGTCTTTTTACATTGAAAGCCTTAACAAATCTGGAAACAATTATAATGATTTTTCTGATTCAGTTTTGCTTGTTATGCATTTTCTTTCAGATAAGCACTGCTTCATACAGGCTGAAATTTGAAATTACCCAGGAAGCTTTAAAAATAACAAAATTTGAGAATTCCTTAAAAGAATTTAAGTCTACAGTAGTGAGGTATGAAAATTGGTATCTTTCAAATGAACACACTTACTTGTGAAATGTAGTAAATTAAAGACTGGTTTTAGTATCATGGATTTGAATTTTGACAGTTGTAGAATTATCAGATTTCTTTTTGTATGTTTTCCATATTTGAATCTCCTCTCTCCTTCTGAATTCTGCTATTGAGAGATAATTTGTTGACCATTACATAATTAGTTTCGAGCTGGTACAGAGCTGACCATTCTAGTCTATTTCTTTGGGATCAAAAATTGTACTTGCTGGCCTCATCTTGCCTTGTTCCAGCTAACTGGAATCATTCAGGCTGTTACTTGTATGTCTGGTTTGACAGCAGCTGATGGTGTAATAACTAAACTCATTGTATGTAAATCTGTCTTACTGACAATGGAAAACCAGCGTCAATATTTTTTGAACTTCACTTTGATTGTTTTCACCCTATGCTTCTTGAAAACCAAACTTAATATGGAGAAAAACTGCCAAAGTTACTTTACTGAAAATAGGCTTGGAAAATTAAGTAGAGAAACATTTTTCCACTTCTAGCCCAAAACATGCATTCAAATCAACTTTAAAATCACCTGCCAATGGTCCTTAAGCCAAAACCATATTTGAGAGAGTCATTTGAGTCAGGAATGTGGGTTGAGGTGCCAAGTCTATTCTTTTTAATACTATTTAGCATATTTATACAGTCGCTGCTTTTACACAGTGCTGGTGTTAAAAGTTTGCCAAACCTTTTCTTGCCTCTTAATTTTTGAAACGGATACTTAGCATCCCAACCTTCTGTTTCGTGTCTCATTTGAATATGACTTCTGAATGAAATAGCAGTGCTTTCTTTGGTGACACTGAAACTCAGAAGAACTTACAGATGATAGTGGTAAAGGAATCACGTATGTCACCTGCAAATGGAAAGGAACTAGCTGACTTCATAAAGAGGCAAATTATTGTGCCAAAGTTGAGATATTTCTCCTTTCACTCATGGCAATGCCAGCATAGACTTCTTAAAGTAATTATGTGAATTGACAAGTACTCACTCTTAATTCAATGTAAACAGTTGATAAGATTGAGTTAATACTGAGACACAATCTGTTTGCATGAATTTCCACCTGCTTAGGAATCAAAAGGCCATAAGGAAGGAAATGAAACAAGAAGTTTATTTGGCATCTCCTTGTGTCCTTCTCTTCATTGTCATTGCCACCTAAAACAAATCTGATTTATTCAGGTTTAAATCTGCATTCCCAGCACTATTTACATTGGGAAAATATAATTTGCATGTCACCATCTGTGAAGAAAAATTATTAAACAATAAAGGATTAAGAGATAAACAGGAAAGCCTTGTAGCAATACATTGAGTCCAAATTTAAATGCTGAGATTCTAAAAGATTTGTTTAAGGGCCTTTGAATTGTTTTTTGGGTGCTGACTCTATTCTCATAGTAGAAAGGAATATAAAAATATGCATAAATGCTTTGTTGTTAGATTAGCAACTCTAGGAATTCATCCTATTTTTTATTAATATAGTTATTTTAAAGTTTTAATTTATGCACTGCTGATTTGGCTTCCGGCTCCACTTTAACAATGCAAATATTGCTAAATTCAAGCTGTTTTTTCAGGTACAATTTGCAAGCTCTATAATGCTTGAAAAGAAATTGCGTCTTCATTTAACATTTTTCTCAAGGCTAAAAAATTTCTCTGGCTAATATTTAAAGTTAAAACAATGAGCATCAAGGTCATTAGTCTTATTATTTTCTTACTTTATATTTTCAATGTTAATAATTTTCCTTTTAAAGGACTTTCTGGAAACCTCCAATATAAGAGAAAAGAAATATCTTCGTGTTCCAGTCATGTATTTGAATTTTACAGATAACCTTGTACCTTTGATATCCTATTGTTCACCTCCAGATACCTTTCTTAGGAGAACTTCTGAAATTTTGTTTTCAAGCAGAGCAGAGTGAGACCTGTCACTAATACAAAACTTCATTTTCAGCCATAGTCTGTTAATAGAATGCTGTAGACTCTATATCAGGTGTAACTCCAAAATTTGCGATTGAGCATATCATTCTCTGTATTAGAAATCAGTGAAAAATTAACACAAATGAGATAAAAAACAACAAATATAGATGGCTAAATGTTATATTTATCAGAGAAAGCATCTTACAGTTCTTTCTTAAAAATTATTTATAATATACCTGGTGGGAGCTAACTAGCTATCATTAAATGTCAAAATCTTAGTAATGTTGGAGTTATGCTACTATCTAGAAGAAAAAAAATAGAAGCTACCCAGGTATTTCTTACTCTTTATCTCAGTGTGACTTTTTTCCTATTCATTACTCCACAGTGCATTAAAAACATTCTGAATTAGGAATAATATTTCATTAAGTCAATATTCCTTTAATTTATACCATCATCAGTTCCATTCATTCTGGTTCTTTGGCTGCCAATGTATGTTCTGATTACATTTTATCACTTTATTGTATAGTTGCTAGCTAAGACAAGGATGCTCAATATTACTGAAATGCATTTCCCCTTTCATTTCTTTTGAATTGACAATGTCTTATTTTAACTTATTATAACTTTTTAAACTTATTATAACTTTGTCTATAAAACTTTCTGCTATAAGTAAACCAATCACGGACTTATAAATTAATTCATTCTTTATGCTTGTTTTAACGGTAGGGGATTATAAGTGAAATTAAAGACTGGATGTTTTGACACTTTGTCAAAGAAGATACACAGATGGACAACAGTATATGAGAAAGTTTTATCACCTCTGATTATATGGGAAATTCAAGTACAAATGACAATATCACTTGCCAACAATAGGAATGGTCTGTACCAAAGCCTAGAAACAAGTTCTTGTGGGGATGTATTCGAGAAGAAACCTTTATTCATTCTGGGTGGGACTGTTGTCTGTCTCAGTTTCGGTAGAAAACAGGAGACATTTCCAGAAATTAAAAATATAACCTTCAGGGCTGGAGCGATAGTACAGTGGGTAAGGCATTTGCCTTGCACGCGGCCAAACCGGGTTCGATTCCTTGTATCCCATATGGTCCCCTGAGCACCACCAGAAGTGATTTCTGAGTGGAGAACCAGGAGTCAGCCCTGAGCATCACCGGGTGTGACCCAAAAAGCCAAAATAATAATAATAATATATATATATATAAAACCCTCAAATGATCTGTCAATTCCATGTTTCTACCTATCTCAAGAATACAGAAATATTAATTTATAAGGATGACTGTAAAAGTATGTTTATTTTTTTAATTTTTTGCCTTTTGTCCATTTTTATTTCTTTCTTTAACTTTTTTTTAATAATGTAGGAGTAGTGCTGTTTGTTTAGCCATTGATTAAGCTGATTAAATTGGGCATGAACTCCACATTACTTTCTTTTTAAAAATTTTATAACAGTGAGATAGTTACAAAGCTTTCATGTTTGAAATTCAGGCATACAATATTGGAACACCCATCCCTCCACCAGTGCCTATTTTCCACCACCCACATCCCAGTCCTCAACCTGCCTTTATGGCAAATATTTTCCCCAGTACTCTTTCTCTAATTTGGGGCATTATGTTTTGCTCAAAATTTCCCACCACTATTCAAGCCTACCTGCCAGGAACAAATGCTAGATAATTTACTTTCCATTGCTCACTTTGAATATTATGAGAGCTCGTACAGCCACAATTGTAAATGTAAATTTCTAGATTCCAAATGGTTGGGTTCCAGAGACATATCTGTATGGCACTAATCCATTTTGGGATTCAATTGAAAGTCAGGGCTGTTGGTGCACTAAGATGGCACCCAAGGCAAATTGTGGGCATGACAGTCAGTCTGCTGGGTGGGCGGGGACCTGGAGAGCAACAGCCCGGGTCCCCTGCCACCATGCAGCCTGGATATTTAGTCCCGGAACACGTATACCTGGACCTTGCTTGTGGAAGCTCTTGTTTGCCAGGATTCCATCTAGAGTAGGTGGGGAGAGCACAGCTGCTCCATCTGGGGTGTCCTGGTGAAATTGGCCTGGTATGGGGCCTGGAGAGATCTCTGGTGCAGTGGTGTCTTCCAGGACTTGCTGCTGTGTCTCTGGGTCAGGGCTGTTGGTGTAATAAGATCCACATTACAAAATTTTCAGCAGATTATATCTTGGTGAGGTCCATCTTGAGATGGTGGAGTCAGGCTGGAGGTATGGCAGGATTTTGGATTGTGGATGCAAGTGACTGATAGGGGTTCTGCTTGGGTGGGCACAGTTAAACCTGCACCCCTCCAACTTGCTCTGATCTGTTCAGCCATGCTTTTCTGTGGCTTTTTATATCTTTTGAGATTTATTTAGGGGGTCTCTGAAGCAAGGACGGCAGTAGAGCTTACAGGGTGGTGCTGGAGTTGGTTCGTGGGGCTGACTGCCAGTGTTGCCATGTGTATTGGGAAGTGGGGGGAGGTAACCTGCCCCAACTCCGAGAAAGCCTGGAGATTTCAGTCACAAAACCCACATACCAGAATTTTCAAGAGATTATATCTTGGTAAAGTCGTCCTGACAAGGTGGTGTCAGGCCAGGGGTATGGCCGCGATTTTGGATTGTGGAAGCAACTGGCTGCTGTGGGCTGTGCTTGGCGGGTTAACCAGGTCAACCTGCCCTCCTCCGATTAACTCCAGTCTGTTCAACCATGTGCTGGTCCGAGATTAACTGTGGCTTTTGATCTCTTTCAAGATTTATCTATGGGTCTCTGAAATAAGGCAAATAAATGAACGTGTATAGCTGAGCCTGCGGTGGTTTGAGTGTGGCTCCCACATACCTAACTTTTGGCCATTTAATTTCTTGGTAAACTTGGTCCCAAGTTGCTGGGGTCCAGCCAAAGGCATAGAGGCAAATTTGGGGTGTCAGGAAACCTGGAGGCATCTTCAGTCTGCTGATACACTCACCCCACAGGTACAGGTCAACCTACTGGCAGCACCGTACCCCCAAAACTATGTTTATTTAAGTTCTATTTACAATAGCTAAGATTTGGAAGCAATTCAAGTGCCCATGAACAGATGACTGCAGAAAGAAATGATGTTAAATATATATAATGGAATAGTACTCAACTAAAAAAAAATACATTTTGTATTTTGCTACTTCTTGGATGGAACTAAAGGGTATTAGCCTGAGTAAAATGAGTCAGAAAGAAGAATGTAAATATCAGATAATGTCACTCACATGCAGAGAATAAGCAAACAGTAGATAACAGCCAATGAAAACAAACCTTGAGACACTGTCAATAGAATTAAGAACTGAGACTGCCAAAGCAAGGGGCAAAAGGGTTACGTGGACAGTGGTGGAGATATAGTGATATTCTAGTGACACTTATAAACATAGAAAATTAGCATCAGTACCCTCATAATTTGTGATAACTCAATAAAATTGATTAAGTTAAAAAGAGGATGTTTTGATTTCCAATATTTAAAAATAATGTAATTTCCAAATCTTCTATTCTCTAATATGTATGTGGATATTCTTAGGGATATAAATGCAAGCTTATATAATAATATCATGAAACTTGTTAATTATTATCAGCATATTTAAAGTACATATTTCCTGATATACTAATAATCGTATAGGCTAAAGACTCTCATAAACCACTGGGAAATAAAATTACAAAGAGAATGATGGACAAAAAATCCACAAATGAAAAGCAGGGGCTGTCTAGAGAAGTGATGGAAAAGGTTGTTAGTGTTTCTTCACAGGTCCTCCAGGACTGGAGATCAGGATGCTCTAATAACAACAAGGAGAAAAGATGAGGTTGTATCTAATTTCCACCATAAAGAATCTTTGTGAACATATTCAAGCTAATTTTCATTTGAGCTTAAAGGATATGGCAAGAGAAGGGAGCAATCGATACAGACTTACTGTAGAAGATTATAGTTTTTACTGGGAAGGAGATGGAAAAAAGTTTAAGTAGATAATTATTATAAAACTGTCCCTTAACACATGGAATATATTTTCAACCCAATAAAAAGGAGTCCAATAATTATGAAAAATGTCAGTTTCACTGGAGGGAAAAAAAAAACTGCAAATGTGATCAAGAAAAACTGCAAATGTGATCCATAATCTGACTTCTTTTCACAACTATTATTACAAATGTGACTTGTAATTCAACCCGATACAGGTAATATGTTACTTTTTCAGTTACCTTTATGGAGACAGTCACAAAGTACTAGTGCTACATCTTGTCTGTGCTACATTAATTACATTAAGAAGATAAGAGAAATGCTTACATTCTAATAAGGCATTCTTAATACTTTTTTAATGACAGTTTTTCTTAAATATACTTAAAATTTAATTATAGTTAAAGTTTGGTTAAAATCTTGGGTAGACTATTTTGCTTTCAGTAATACTGTTTTTAATAAAACTTGTATAGTATTTCTATTAACATAATTATAAAAATATCTATCTTACCTGAATACTTCATGTTTGTGGCATTAATATGAATTTCAGAGAAAATGGTGCACGTGATATTAATATCTGTGCCAGAAACCTCATGCATATGAAGACACTGGATAGTGAGTGTGAGTTAATTACTGCTTTGAGTTATACTTAAATGAATGGTGAAGTAACTCAAGTGATAAGGCAGCAAAAAATGCATATCTTTTAATGATGTATGGTAGATAAGATGGCAGGGATGACTTTTTGAGGAAATAGAAAAAAACTACTGGATGAAATGATGCATGTGTATGTACAATAATAGTTGTAGGAAATGTAGCAGTGGAATATGTGGTTAGTTTAAAAAAGACTATCTTGAATAGTATCATGTGCTAGAAGACATGAGAGCAACTTGGTGTAGAAAGCACCAATGCTCACACTGAGCTTTGCAAAGATATCTATCTTTTTATACCACTTTCCTCAAAGATAATGATTAGTTAGCTTCTTAAGCTGCAAGTGAATTTTAAACAAAAGATCTTGGGGAAAATATTTAAATTAAGAAATGAATAGACTTTACAAAAATCTATGACAATAGGTGATTATATTACTATAAAAATTATGTGAGAGCCAATATATGAATGTGATACATTTAATATTTAAACTTAGTATGGAGTGATTTCTTTCAATGCAATCCTTCATGGAAATTCAATATGTAAAATGAGAAAACGTGAAAGTGATGTGATTGAAGTGCTACCAAGACTAGAAATACCAATCACGCACCATCTTTCCCCACCACCTTGCCTTGTGATTTTAGGAGAGCTCTTCGTCTCTAATCATCTGTTGACTGTCATTCTAAAATTACAGATTAGAATTCAATAACAAGCTCTCATGTAAGTGCATAATAGATGTGTCTTGTCAATTAATCACATTCAGAAATTATTGAAATTGTTGAAGAACAAGTTTAGTGA